>NW_027437815.1:0-109176 GCF_965140245.1 Athene noctua
AAAACGCGTTTTCCGGCGAAAACGCACACCACGGCTCTTTCTGAGAAAAAGCAAGCACGGAGGACGAGAACCGCTTTTGCCCTGCGTAGCGTTCCGGGCAGCGGGTAGAACCAGGCAGAGAATTCCCGGCTAGCAGCTTCCCTGTGGCGGGGAAGTGCAAACGTACACGTTTTCGGCCGAAAACGCGTTTTCCGGCGAAATCGCACACCACGGTTCTTTCTGAGAAAAAGCAAGCACGGAGGACGAGAACCGCTTTTGCCCTGCGTAGCGTTCCGGGCAGCGGGTAGAACCAGGCAGAGAATTCCCGGCTAGCAGCTTCCCTGTGGCGGGGAAGTGCAAACGTACACGTTTTCGGCCGAAAACGCGTTTTCCGGCGAAAACGCACACCACGGCTCTTTCTGAGAAAAAGCAAGCACGGAGGACGAGAACCGCTTTTGCCCTGCGTAGCGTTCCGGGCAGCGGGTAGAACCAGGCAGAGAATTCCCGGCTAGCAGCTTCCCTGTGGCGGGGAAGTGCAAACGTACACGTTTTCGGCCGAAAACGCGTTTTCCGGCGAAAACGCACACCACGGCTCTTTCTGAGAAAAAGCAAGCACGGAGGACGAGAACCGCTTTTGCCCTGCGTAGCGTTCCGGGCAGCGGGTAGAACCAGGCAGAGAATTCCCGGCTAGCAGCTTCCCTGTGGCGGGGAAGTGCAAACGTACACGTTTTCGGCCGAAAACGCGTTTTCCGGCGAAAACGCACACCACGGCTCTTTCTGAGAAAAAGCAAGCACGGAGGACGAGAACCGCTTTTGCCCTGCGTAGCGTTCCGGGCAGCGGGTAGAACCAGGCAGAGAATTCCCGGCTAGCAGCTTCCCTGTGGCGGGGAAGTGCAAACGTACACGTTTTCGGCCGAAAACGCGTTTTCCGGCGAAAACGCACACCACGGCTCTTTCTGAGAAAAAGCAAGCACGGAGGACGAGAACCGCTTTTGCCCTGCGTAGCGTTCCGGGCAGCGGGTAGAACCAGGCAGAGAATTCCCGGCTAGCAGCTTCCCTGTGGCGGGGAAGTGCAAACGTACACGTTTTCGGCCGAAAACGCGTTTTCCGGCGAAAACGCACACCACGGCTCTTTCTGAGAAAAAGCAAGCACGGAGGACGAGAACCGCTTTTGCCCTGCGTAGCGTTCCGGGCAGCGGGTAGAACCAGGCAGAGAATTCCCGGCTAGCAGCTTCCCTGTGGCGGGGAAGTGCGAACGTACACGTTTTCGGCCGAAAACGCGTTTTCCGGCGAAAACGCACACCACGGCTCTTTCTGAGAAAAAGCAAGCACGGAGGACGAGAACCGCTTTTGCCCTGCGTAGCGTTCCGGGCAGCGGGTAGAACCAGGCAGAGAATTCCCGGCTAGCAGCTTCCCTGTGGCGGGGAAGTGCAAACGTACACGTTTTCGGCCGAAAACGCGTTTTCCGGCGAAATCGCACACCACGGCTCTTTCTGAGAAAAAGCAAGCACGGAGGACGAGAACCGCTTTTGCCCTGCGTAGCGTTCCGGGCAGCGGGTAGAACCAGGCAGAGAATTCCCGGCTAGCAGCTTCCCTGTGGCGGGGAAGTGCAAACGTACACGTTTTCGGCCGAAAACGCGTTTTCCGGCGAAAACGCACACCACGGCTCTTTCTGAGAAAAAGCAAGCACGGAGGACGAGAACCGCTTTTGCCCTGCGTAGCGTTCCGGGCAGCGGGTAGAACCAGGCAGAGAATTCCCGGCTAGCAGCTTCCCTGTGGCGGGGAAGTGCAAACGTACACGTTTTCGGCCGAAAACGCGTTTTCCGGCGAAATCGCACACCACGGCTCTTTCTGAGAAAAAGCAAGCACGGAGGACGAGAACCGCTTTTGCCCTGCGTAGCGTTCCGGGCAGCGGGTAGAACCAGGCAGAGAATTCCCGGCTAGCAGCTTCCCTGTGGCGGGGAAGTGCAAACGTACACGTTTTCGGCCGAAAACGCGTTTTCCGGCGAAAACGCACACCACGGCTCTTTCTGAGAAAAAGCAAGCACGGAGGACGAGAACCGCTTTTGCCCTGCGTAGCGTTCCGGGCAGCGGGTAGAACCAGGCAGAGAATTCCCGGCTAGCAGCTTCCCTGTGGCGGGGAAGTGCAAACGTACACGTTTTCGGCCGAAAACGCGTTTTCCGGCGAAATCGCACACCACGGCTCTTTCTGAGAAAAAGCAAGCACGGAGGACGAGAACCGCTTTTGCCCTGCGTATTGTTCCGGGCAGCGGGTAAAACCAGGCAGAGAATTCCCGGCTAGCAGCTTCCCTGTGGCGGGGAAGTGCAAACGTACACGTTTTCGGCCGAAAACGCGTTTTCCGGCGAAAACGCACACCACGGCTCTTTCTGAGAAAAAGCAAGCACGGAGGACGAGAACCGCTTTTGCCCTGCGTAGCGTTCTGGGCAGCGGGTAGAACCAGGCAGAGAATTCCCGGCTAGCAGCTTCCCTGTGGCGGGGAAGTGCAAACGTACACGTTTTCGGCCGAAAACGCGTTTTCCGGCGAAAACGCACACCACGGCTCTTTCTGAGAAAAAGCAAGCACGGAGGACGAGAACCGCTTTTGCCCTGCGTAGCGTTCTGGGCAGCGGGTAGAACCAGGCAGAGAATTCCCGGCTAGCAGCTTCCCTGTGGCGGGGAAGTGCAAACGTACACGTTTTCGGCCGAAAACGCGTTTTCCGGCGAAAACGCACACCACGGCTCTTTCTGAGAAAAAGCAAGCACGGAGGACGAGAACCGCTTTTGCCCTGCGTAGCGTTCCGGGCAGCGGGTAGAACCAGGCAGAGAATTCCCGGCTAGCAGCTTCCCTGTGGCGGGGAAGTGCAAACGTACACGTTTTCGGCCGAAAACGCGTTTTCCGGCGAAAACGCACACCACGGCTCTTTCTGAGAAAAAGCAAGCACGGAGGACGAGAACCGCTTTTGCCCTGCGTAGCGTTCCGGGCAGCGGGTAGAACCAGGCAGAGAATTCCCGGCTAGCAGCTTCCCTGTGGCGGGGAAGTGCAAACGTACACGTTTTCGGCCGAAAACGCGTTTTCCGGCGAAAACGCACACCACGGCTCTTTCTGAGAAAAAGCAAGCACGGAGGACGAGAACCGCTTTTGCCCTGCGTAGCGTTCCGGGCAGCGGGTAGAACCAGGCAGAGAATTCCCGGCTAGCAGCTTCCCTGTGGCGGGGAAGTGCAAACGTACACGTTTTCGGCCGAAAACGCGTTTTCCGGCGAAAACGCACACCACGGCTCTTTCTGAGAAAAAGCAAGCACGGAGGACGAGAACCGCTTTTGCCCTGCGTAGCGTTCCGGGCAGCGGGTAGAACCAGGCAGAGAATTCCCGGCTAGCAGCTTCCCTGTGGCGGGGAAGTGCAAACGTACACGTTTTCGGCCGAAAACGCGTTTTCCGGCGAAAACGCACACCACGGCTCTTTCTGAGAAAAAGCAAGCACGGAGGACGAGAACCGCTTTTGCCCTGCGTAGCGTTCCGGGCAGCGGGTAGAACCAGGCAGAGAATTCCCGGCTAGCAGCTTCCCTGTGGCGGGGAAGTGCAAACGTACACGTTTTCGGCCGAAAACGCGTTTTCCGGCGAAATCGCACACCACGGCTCTTTCTGAGAAAAAGCAAGCACGGAGGACGAGAACCGCTTTTGCCCTGCGTAGCGTTCCGGGCAGCGGGTAGAACCAGGCAGAGAATTCCCGGCTAGCAGCTTCCCTGTGGCGGGGAAGTGCAAACGTACACGTTTTCGGCCGAAAACGCGTTTTCCGGCGAAATCGCACACCACGGCTCTTTCTGAGAAAAAGCAAGCACGGAGGACGAGAACCGCTTTTGCCCTGCGTAGCGTTCCGGGCAGCGGGTAGAACCAGGCAGAGAATTCCCGGCTAGCAGCTTCCCTGTGGCGGGGAAGTGCAAACGTACACGTTTTCGGCCGAAAACGCGTTTTCCGGCGAAAACGCACACCACGGCTCTTTCTGAGAAAAAGCAAGCACGGAGGACGAGAACCGCTTTTGCCCTGCGTAGCGTTCCGGGCAGCGGGTAGAACCAGGCAGAGAATTCCCGGCTAGCAGCTTCCCTGTGGCGGGGAAGTGCAAACGTACACGTTTTCGGCCGAAAACGCGTTTTCCGGCGAAATCGCACACCACGGCTCTTTCTGAGAAAAAGCAAGCACGGAGGACGAGAACCGCTTTTGCCCTGCGTAGCGTTCCGGGCAGCGGGTAGAACCAGGCAGAGAATTCCCGGCTAGCAGCTTCCCTGTGGCGGGGAAGTGCAAACGTACACGTTTTCGGCCGAAAACGCGTTTTCCGGCGAAATCGCACACCACGGCTCTTTCTGAGAAAAAGCAAGCACGGAGGACGAGAACCGCTTTTGCCCTGCGTAGCGTTCCGGGCAGCGGGTAGAACCAGGCAGAGAATTCCCGGCTAGCAGCTTCCCTGTGGCGGGGAAGTGCAAACGTACACGTTTTCGGCCGAAAACGCGTTTTCCGGCGAAAACGCACACCACGGCTCTTTCTGAGAAAAAGCAAGCACGGAGGACGAGAACCGCTTTTGCCCTGCGTAGCGTTCCGGGCAGCGGGTAGAACCAGGCAGAGAATTCCCGGCTAGCAGCTTCCCTGTGGCGGGGAAGTGCAAACGTACACGTTTTCGGCCGAAAACGCGTTTTCCGGCGAAATCGCACACCACGGCTCTTTCTGAGAAAAAGCAAGCACGGAGGACGAGAACCGCTTTTGCCCTGCGTAGCGTTCCGGGCAGCGGGTAGAACCAGGCAGAGAATTCCCGGCTAGCAGCTTCCCTGTGGCGGGGAAGTGCAAACGTACACGTTTTCGGCCGAAAACGCGTTTTCCGGCGAAAACGCACACCACGGCTCTTTCTGAGAAAAAGCAAGCACGGAGGACGAGAACCGCTTTTGCCCTGCGTAGCGTTCCGGGCAGCGGGTAGAACCAGGCAGAGAATTCCCGGCTAGCAGCTTCCCTGTGGCGGGGAAGTGCAAACGTACACGTTTTCGGCCGAAAACGCGTTTTCCGGCGAAATCGCACACCACGGCTCTTTCTGAGAAAAAGCAAGCACGGAGGACGAGAACCGCTTTTGCCCTGCGTAGCGTTCCGGGCAGCGGGTAGAACCAGGCAGAGAATTCCCGGCTAGCAGCTTCCCTGTGGCGGGGAAGTGCAAACGTACACGTTTTCGGCCGAAAACGCGTTTTCCGGCGAAAACGCACACCACGGCTCTTTCTGAGAAAAAGCAAGCACGGAGGACGAGAACCGCTTTTGCCCTGCGTAGCGTTCCGGGCAGCGGGTAGAACCAGGCAGAGAATTCCCGGCTAGCAGCTTCCCTGTGGCGGGGAAGTGCAAACGTACACGTTTTCGGCCGAAAACGCGTTTTCCGGCGAAATCGCACACCACGGCTCTTTCTGAGAAAAAGCAAGCACGGAGGACGAGAACCGCTTTTGCCCTGCGTAGCGTTCCGGGCAGCGGGTAGAACCAGGCAGAGAATTCCCGGCTAGCAGCTTCCCTGTGGCGGGGAAGTGCAAACGTACACGTTTTCGGCCGAAAACGCGTTTTCCGGCGAAAACGCACACCACGGCTCTTTCTGAGAAAAAGCAAGCACGGAGGACGAGAACCGCTTTTGCCCTGCGTAGCGTTCCGGGCAGCGGGTAGAACCAGGCAGAGAATTCCCGGCTAGCAGCTTCCCTGTGGCGGGGAAGTGCAAACGTACACGTTTTCGGCCGAAAACGCGTTTTCCGGCGAAATCGCACACCACGGCTCTTTCTGAGAAAAAGCAAGCACGGAGGACGAGAACCGCTTTTGCCCTGCGTATTGTTCCGGGCAGCGGGTAAAACCAGGCAGAGAATTCCCGGCTAGCAGCTTCCCTGTGGCGGGGAAGTGCAAACGTACACGTTTTCGGCCGAAAACGCGTTTTCCGGCGAAAACGCACACCACGGCTCTTTCTGAGAAAAAGCAAGCACGGAGGACGAGAACCGCTTTTGCCCTGCGTAGCGTTCTGGGCAGCGGGTAGAACCAGGCAGAGAATTCCCGGCTAGCAGCTTCCCTGTGGCGGGGAAGTGCAAACGTACACGTTTTCGGCCGAAAACGCGTTTTCCGGCGAAAACGCACACCACGGCTCTTTCTGAGAAAAAGCAAGCACGGAGGACGAGAACCGCTTTTGCCCTGCGTAGCGTTCTGGGCAGCGGGTAGAACCAGGCAGAGAATTCCCGGCTAGCAGCTTCCCTGTGGCGGGGAAGTGCAAACGTACACGTTTTCGGCCGAAAACGCGTTTTCCGGCGAAAACGCACACCACGGCTCTTTCTGAGAAAAAGCAAGCACGGAGGACGAGAACCGCTTTTGCCCTGCGTAGCGTTCCGGGCAGCGGGTAGAACCAGGCAGAGAATTCCCGGCTAGCAGCTTCCCTGTGGCGGGGAAGTGCAAACGTACACGTTTTCGGCCGAAAACGCGTTTTCCGGCGAAAACGCACACCACGGCTCTTTCTGAGAAAAAGCAAGCACGGAGGACGAGAACCGCTTTTGCCCTGCGTAGCGTTCCGGGCAGCGGGTAGAACCAGGCAGAGAATTCCCGGCTAGCAGCTTCCCTGTGGCGGGGAAGTGCAAACGTACACGTTTTCGGCCGAAAACGCGTTTTCCGGCGAAAACGCACACCACGGCTCTTTCTGAGAAAAAGCAAGCACGGAGGACGAGAACCGCTTTTGCCCTGCGTAGCGTTCCGGGCAGCGGGTAGAACCAGGCAGAGAATTCCCGGCTAGCAGCTTCCCTGTGGCGGGGAAGTGCAAACGTACACGTTTTCGGCCGAAAACGCGTTTTCCGGCGAAAACGCACACCACGGCTCTTTCTGAGAAAAAGCAAGCACGGAGGACGAGAACCGCTTTTGCCCTGCGTAGCGTTCCGGGCAGCGGGTAGAACCAGGCAGAGAATTCCCGGCTAGCAGCTTCCCTGTGGCGGGGAAGTGCAAACGTACACGTTTTCGGCCGAAAACGCGTTTTCCGGCGAAAACGCACACCACGGCTCTTTCTGAGAAAAAGCAAGCACGGAGGACGAGAACCGCTTTTGCCCTGCGTAGCGTTCCGGGCAGCGGGTAGAACCAGGCAGAGAATTCCCGGCTAGCAGCTTCCCTGTGGCGGGGAAGTGCAAACGTACACGTTTTCGGCCGAAAACGCGTTTTCCGGCGAAATCGCACACCACGGCTCTTTCTGAGAAAAAGCAAGCACGGAGGACGAGAACCGCTTTTGCCCTGCGTAGCGTTCCGGGCAGCGGGTAGAACCAGGCAGAGAATTCCCGGCTAGCAGCTTCCCTGTGGCGGGGAAGTGCAAACGTACACGTTTTCGGCCGAAAACGCGTTTTCCGGCGAAATCGCACACCACGGCTCTTTCTGAGAAAAAGCAAGCACGGAGGACGAGAACCGCTTTTGCCCTGCGTAGCGTTCCGGGCAGCGGGTAGAACCAGGCAGAGAATTCCCGGCTAGCAGCTTCCCTGTGGCGGGGAAGTGCAAACGTACACGTTTTCGGCCGAAAACGCGTTTTCCGGCGAAAACGCACACCACGGCTCTTTCTGAGAAAAAGCAAGCACGGAGGACGAGAACCGCTTTTGCCCTGCGTAGCGTTCCGGGCAGCGGGTAGAACCAGGCAGAGAATTCCCGGCTAGCAGCTTCCCTGTGGCGGGGAAGTGCAAACGTACACGTTTTCGGCCGAAAACGCGTTTTCCGGCGAAATCGCACACCACGGCTCTTTCTGAGAAAAAGCAAGCACGGAGGACGAGAACCGCTTTTGCCCTGCGTAGCGTTCCGGGCAGCGGGTAGAACCAGGCAGAGAATTCCCGGCTAGCAGCTTCCCTGTGGCGGGGAAGTGCAAACGTACACGTTTTCGGCCGAAAACGCGTTTTCCGGCGAAAACGCACACCACGGCTCTTTCTGAGAAAAAGCAAGCACGGAGGACGAGAACCGCTTTTGCCCTGCGTAGCGTTCCGGGCAGCGGGTAGAACCAGGCAGAGAATTCCCGGCTAGCAGCTTCCCTGTGGCGGGGAAGTGCAAACGTACACGTTTTCGGCCGAAAACGCGTTTTCCGGCGAAAACGCACACCACGGCTCTTTCTGAGAAAAAGCAAGCACGGAGGACGAGAACCGCTTTTGCCCTGCGTAGCGTTCCGGGCAGCGGGTAGAACCAGGCAGAGAATTCCCGGCTAGCAGCTTCCCTGTGGCGGGGAAGTGCAAACGTACACGTTTTCGGCCGAAAACGCGTTTTCCGGCGAAAACGCACACCACGGCTCTTTCTGAGAAAAAGCAAGCACGGAGGACGAGAACCGCTTTTGCCCTGCGTAGCGTTCCGGGCAGCGGGTAGAACCAGGCAGAGAATTCCCGGCTAGCAGCTTCCCTGTGGCGGGGAAGTGCAAACGTACACGTTTTCGGCCGAAAACGCGTTTTCCGGCGAAATCGCACACCACGGCTCTTTCTGAGAAAAAGCAAGCACGGAGGACGAGAACCGCTTTTGCCCTGCGTAGCGTTCCGGGCAGCGGGTAGAACCAGGCAGAGAATTCCCGGCTAGCAGCTTCCCTGTGGCGGGGAAGTGCAAACGTACACGTTTTCGGCCGAAAACGCGTTTTCCGGCGAAAACGCACACCACGGCTCTTTCTGAGAAAAAGCAAGCACGGAGGACGAGAACCGCTTTTGCCCTGCGTAGCGTTCCGGGCAGCGGGTAGAACCAGGCAGAGAATTCCCGGCTAGCAGCTTCCCTGTGGCGGGGAAGTGCAAACGTACACGTTTTCGGCCGAAAACGCGTTTTCCGGCGAAAACGCACACCACGGCTCTTTCTGAGAAAAAGCAAGCACGGAGGACGAGAACCGCTTTTGCCCTGCGTAGCGTTCCGGGCAGCGGGTAGAACCAGGCAGAGAATTCCCGGCTAGCAGCTTCCCTGTGGCGGGGAAGTGCAAACGTACACGTTTTCGGCCGAAAACGCGTTTTCCGGCGAAAACGCACACCACGGCTCTTTCTGAGAAAAAGCAAGCACGGAGGACGAGAACCGCTTTTGCCCTGCGTAGCGTTCCGGGCAGCGGGTAGAACCAGGCAGAGAATTCCCGGCTAGCAGCTTCCCTGTGGCGGGGAAGTGCAAACGTACACGTTTTCGGCCGAAAACGCGTTTTCCGGCGAAAACGCACACCACGGCTCTTTCTGAGAAAAAGCAAGCACGGAGGACGAGAACCGCTTTTGCCCTGCGTAGCGTTCCGGGCAGCGGGTAGAACCAGGCAGAGAATTCCCGGCTAGCAGCTTCCCTGTGGCGGGGAAGTGCAAACGTACACGTTTTCGGCCGAAAACGCGTTTTCCGGCGAAAACGCACACCACGGCTCTTTCTGAGAAAAAGCAAGCACGGAGGACGAGAACCGCTTTTGCCCTGCGTAGCGTTCCGGGCAGCGGGTAGAACCAGGCAGAGAATTCCCGGCTAGCAGCTTCCCTGTGGCGGGGAAGTGCAAACGTACACGTTTTCGGCCGAAAACGCGTTTTCCGGCGAAAACGCACACCACGGCTCTTTCTGAGAAAAAGCAAGCACGGAGGACGAGAACCGCTTTTGCCCTGCGTAGCGTTCCGGGCAGCGGGTAGAACCAGGCAGAGAATTCCCGGCTAGCAGCTTCCCTGTGGCGGGGAAGTGCAAACGTACACGTTTTCGGCCGAAAACGCGTTTTCCGGCGAAAACGCACACCACGGCTCTTTCTGAGAAAAAGCAAGCACGGAGGACGAGAACCGCTTTTGCCCTGCGTAGCGTTCCGGGCAGCGGGTAGAACCAGGCAGAGAATTCCCGGCTAGCAGCTTCCCTGTGGCGGGGAAGTGCAAACGTACACGTTTTCGGCCGAAAACGCGTTTTCCGGCGAAAACGCACACCACGGCTCTTTCTGAGAAAAAGCAAGCACGGAGGACGAGAACCGCTTTTGCCCTGCGTAGCGTTCCGGGCAGCGGGTAGAACCAGGCAGAGAATTCCCGGCTAGCAGCTTCCCTGTGGCGGGGAAGTGCAAACGTACATGTTTTCGGCCGAAAACGCTTTTTCGGGCGAAATCGCACACCACGGCTCTTTCTGAGAAAAAGCAAGCACGGAGGACGAGAACCGCTTTTGCCCTGCGTAGCGTTCCGGGCAGCGGGTAGAACCAGGCAGAGAATTCCCGGCTAGCAGCTTCCCTGTGGCGGGGAAGTGCAAACGTACACGTTTTCGGCCGAAAACGCGTTTTCCGGCGAAATCGCACACCACGGCTCTTTCTGAGAAAAAGCAAGCACGGAGGACGAGAACCGCTTTTGCCCTGCGTAGCGTTCCGGGCAGCGGGTAGAACCAGGCAGAGAATTCCCGGCTAGCAGCTTCCCTGTGGCGGGGAAGTGCAAACGTACACGTTTTCGGCCGAAAACGCGTTTTCCGGCGAAAACGCACACCACGGCTCTTTCTGAGAAAAAGCAAGCACGGAGGACGAGAACCGCTTTTGCCCTGCGTAGCGTTCCGGGCAGCGGGTAGAACCAGGCAGAGAATTCCCGGCTAGCAGCTTCCCTGTGGCGGGGAAGTGCAAACGTACACGTTTTCGGCCGAAAACGCGTTTTCCGGCGAAAACGCACACCACGGCTCTTTCTGAGAAAAAGCAAGCACGGAGGACGAGAACCGCTTTTGCCCTGCGTAGCGTTCCGGGCAGCGGGTAGAACCAGGCAGAGAATTCCCGGCTAGCAGCTTCCCTGTGGCGGGGAAGTGCAAACGTACACGTTTTCGGCCGAAAACGCGTTTTCCGGCGAAATCGCACACCACGGCTCTTTCTGAGAAAAAGCAAGCACGGAGGACGAGAACCGCTTTTGCCCTGCGTATTGTTCCGGGCAGCGGGTAAAACCAGGCAGAGAATTCCCGGCTAGCAGCTTCCCTGTGGCGGGGAAGTGCAAACGTACACGTTTTCGGCCGAAAACGCGTTTTCCGGCGAAAACGCACACCACGGCTCTTTCTGAGAAAAAGCAAGCACGGAGGACGAGAACCGCTTTTGCCCTGCGTAGCGTTCCGGGCAGCGGGTAGAACCAGGCAGAGAATTCCCGGCTAGCAGCTTCCCTGTGGCGGGGAAGTGCAAACGTACACGTTTTCGGCCGAAAACGCGTTTTCCGGCGAAAACGCACACCACGGCTCTTTCTGAGAAAAAGCAAGCACGGAGGACGAGAACCGCTTTTGCCCTGCGTAGCGTTCCGGGCAGCGGGTAGAACCAGGCAGAGAATTCCCGGCTAGCAGCTTCCCTGTGGCGGGGAAGTGCAAACGTACACGTTTTCGGCCGAAAACGCGTTTTCCGGCGAAAACGCACACCACGGCTCTTTCTGAGAAAAAGCAAGCACGGAGGACGAGAACCGCTTTTGCCCTGCGTAGCGTTCCGGGCAGCGGGTAGAACCAGGCAGAGAATTCCCGGCTAGCAGCTTCCCTGTGGCGGGGAAGTGCAAACGTACACGTTTTCGGCCGAAAACGCGTTTTCCGGCGAAAACGCACACCACGGCTCTTTCTGAGAAAAAGCAAGCACGGAGGACGAGAACCGCTTTTGCCCTGCGTAGCGTTCCGGGCAGCGGGTAGAACCAGGCAGAGAATTCCCGGCTAGCAGCTTCCCTGTGGCGGGGAAGTGCAAACGTACACGTTTTCGGCCGAAAACGCGTTTTCCGGCGAAAACGCACACCACGGCTCTTTCTGAGAAAAAGCAAGCACGGAGGACGAGAACCGCTTTTGCCCTGCGTAGCGTTCCGGGCAGCGGGTAGAACCAGGCAGAGAATTCCCGGCTAGCAGCTTCCCTGTGGCGGGGAAGTGCAAACGTACACGTTTTCGGCCGAAAACGCGTTTTCCGGCGAAAACGCACACCACGGCTCTTTCTGAGAAAAAGCAAGCACGGAGGACGAGAACCGCTTTTGCCCTGCGTAGCGTTCCGGGCAGCGGGTAGAACCAGGCAGAGAATTCCCGGCTAGCAGCTTCCCTGTGGCGGGGAAGTGCAAACGTACACGTTTTCGGCCGAAAACGCGTTTTCCGGCGAAAACGCACACCACGGCTCTTTCTGAGAAAAAGCAAGCACGGAGGACGAGAACCGCTTTTGCCCTGCGTAGCGTTCCGGGCAGCGGGTAGAACCAGGCAGAGAATTCCCGGCTAGCAGCTTCCCTGTGGCGGGGAAGTGCAAACGTACACGTTTTCGGCCGAAAACGCGTTTTCCGGCGAAAACGCACACCACGGCTCTTTCTGAGAAAAAGCAAGCACGGAGGACGAGAACCGCTTTTGCCCTGCGTAGCGTTCCGGGCAGCGGGTAGAACCAGGCAGAGAATTCCCGGCTAGCAGCTTCCCTGTGGCGGGGAAGTGCAAACGTACACGTTTTCGGCCGAAAACGCGTTTTCCGGCGAAAACGCACACCACGGCTCTTTCTGAGAAAAAGCAAGCACGGAGGACGAGAACCGCTTTTGCCCTGCGTAGCGTTCCGGGCAGCGGGTAGAACCAGGCAGAGAATTCCCGGCTAGCAGCTTCCCTGTGGCGGGGAAGTGCAAACGTACACGTTTTCGGCCGAAAACGCGTTTTCCGGCGAAAACGCACACCACGGCTCTTTCTGAGAAAAAGCAAGCACGGAGGACGAGAACCGCTTTTGCCCTGCGTAGCGTTCCGGGCAGCGGGTAGAACCAGGCAGAGAATTCCCGGCTAGCAGCTTCCCTGTGGCGGGGAAGTGCAAACGTACACGTTTTCGGCCGAAAACGCGTTTTCCGGCGAAAACGCACACCACGGCTCTTTCTGAGAAAAAGCAAGCACGGAGGACGAGAACCGCTTTTGCCCTGCGTAGCGTTCCGGGCAGCGGGTAGAACCAGGCAGAGAATTCCCGGCTAGCAGCTTCCCTGTGGCGGGGAAGTGCAAACGTACACGTTTTCGGCCGAAAACGCGTTTTCCGGCGAAAACGCACACCACGGCTCTTTCTGAGAAAAAGCAAGCACGGAGGACGAGAACCGCTTTTGCCCTGCGTAGCGTTCCGGGCAGCGGGTAGAACCAGGCAGAGAATTCCCGGCTAGCAGCTTCCCTGTGGCGGGGAAGTGCAAACGTACACGTTTTCGGCCGAAAACGCGTTTTCCGGCGAAAACGCACACCACGGCTCTTTCTGAGAAAAAGCAAGCACGGAGGACGAGAACCGCTTTTGCCCTGCGTAGCGTTCCGGGCAGCGGGTAGAACCAGGCAGAGAATTCCCGGCTAGCAGCTTCCCTGTGGCGGGGAAGTGCAAACGTACACGTTTTCGGCCGAAAACGCGTTTTCCGGCGAAAACGCACACCACGGCTCTTTCTGAGAAAAAGCAAGCACGGAGGACGAGAACCGCTTTTGCCCTGCGTAGCGTTCCGGGCAGCGGGTAGAACCAGGCAGAGAATTCCCGGCTAGCAGCTTCCCTGTGGCGGGGAAGTGCAAACGTACACGTTTTCGGCCGAAAACGCGTTTTCCGGCGAAAACGCACACCACGGCTCTTTCTGAGAAAAAGCAAGCACGGAGGACGAGAACCGCTTTTGCCCTGCGTAGCGTTCCGGGCAGCGGGTAGAACCAGGCAGAGAATTCCCGGCTAGCAGCTTCCCTGTGGCGGGGAAGTGCAAACGTACACGTTTTCGGCCGAAAACGCGTTTTCCGGCGAAAACGCACACCACGGCTCTTTCTGAGAAAAAGCAAGCACGGAGGACGAGAACCGCTTTTGCCCTGCGTAGCGTTCCGGGCAGCGGGTAGAACCAGGCAGAGAATTCCCGGCTAGCAGCTTCCCTGTGGCGGGGAAGTGCAAACGTACACGTTTTCGGCCGAAAACGCGTTTTCCGGCGAAAACGCACACCACGGCTCTTTCTGAGAAAAAGCAAGCACGGAGGACGAGAACCGCTTTTGCCCTGCGTAGCGTTCCGGGCAGCGGGTAGAACCAGGCAGAGAATTCCCGGCTAGCAGCTTCCCTGTGGCGGGGAAGTGCAAACGTACACGTTTTCGGCCGAAAACGCGTTTTCCGGCGAAAACGCACACCACGGCTCTTTCTGAGAAAAAGCAAGCACGGAGGACGAGAACCGCTTTTGCCCTGCGTAGCGTTCCGGGCAGCGGGTAGAACCAGGCAGAGAATTCCCGGCTAGCAGCTTCCCTGTGGCGGGGAAGTGCAAACGTACACGTTTTCGGCCGAAAACGCGTTTTCCGGCGAAAACGCACACCACGGCTCTTTCTGAGAAAAAGCAAGCACGGAGGACGAGAACCGCTTTTGCCCTGCGTAGCGTTCCGGGCAGCGGGTAGAACCAGGCAGAGAATTCCCGGCTAGCAGCTTCCCTGTGGCGGGGAAGTGCAAACGTACACGTTTTCGGCCGAAAACGCGTTTTCCGGCGAAAACGCACACCACGGCTCTTTCTGAGAAAAAGCAAGCACGGAGGACGAGAACCGCTTTTGCCCTGCGTAGCGTTCCGGGCAGCGGGTAGAACCAGGCAGAGAATTCCCGGCTAGCAGCTTCCCTGTGGCGGGGAAGTGCAAACGTACACGTTTTCGGCCGAAAACGCGTTTTCCGGCGAAAACGCACACCACGGCTCTTTCTGAGAAAAAGCAAGCACGGAGGACGAGAACCGCTTTTGCCCTGCGTAGCGTTCCGGGCAGCGGGTAGAACCAGGCAGAGAATTCCCGGCTAGCAGCTTCCCTGTGGCGGGGAAGTGCAAACGTACACGTTTTCGGCCGAAAACGCGTTTTCCGGCGAAAACGCACACCACGGCTCTTTCTGAGAAAAAGCAAGCACGGAGGACGAGAACCGCTTTTGCCCTGCGTAGCGTTCCGGGCAGCGGGTAGAACCAGGCAGAGAATTCCCGGCTAGCAGCTTCCCTGTGGCGGGGAAGTGCAAACGTACACGTTTTCGGCCGAAAACGCGTTTTCCGGCGAAAACGCACACCACGGCTCTTTCTGAGAAAAAGCAAGCACGGAGGACGAGAACCGCTTTTGCCCTGCGTAGCGTTCCGGGCAGCGGGTAGAACCAGGCAGAGAATTCCCGGCTAGCAGCTTCCCTGTGGCGGGGAAGTGCAAACGTACACGTTTTCGGCCGAAAACGCGTTTTCCGGCGAAAACGCACACCACGGCTCTTTCTGAGAAAAAGCAAGCACGGAGGACGAGAACCGCTTTTGCCCTGCGTAGCGTTCCGGGCAGCGGGTAGAACCAGGCAGAGAATTCCCGGCTAGCAGCTTCCCTGTGGCGGGGAAGTGCAAACGTACACGTTTTCGGCCGAAAACGCGTTTTCCGGCGAAAACGCACACCACGGCTCTTTCTGAGAAAAAGCAAGCACGGAGGACGAGAACCGCTTTTGCCCTGCGTAGCGTTCCGGGCAGCGGGTAGAACCAGGCAGAGAATTCCCGGCTAGCAGCTTCCCTGTGGCGGGGAAGTGCAAACGTACACGTTTTCGGCCGAAAACGCGTTTTCCGGCGAAAACGCACACCACGGCTCTTTCTGAGAAAAAGCAAGCACGGAGGACGAGAACCGCTTTTGCCCTGCGTAGCGTTCCGGGCAGCGGGTATAACCAGGCAGAGAATTCCCGGCTAGCAGCTTCCCTGTGGCGGGGAAGTGCAAACGTACACGTTTTCGGCCGAAAACGCGTTTTCCGGCGAAAACGCACACCACGGCTCTTTCTGAGAAAAAGCAAGCACGGAGGACGAGAACCGCTTTTGCCCTGCGTAGCGTTCCGGGCAGCGGGTAGAACCAGGCAGAGAATTCCCGGCTAGCAGCTTCCCTGTGGCGGGGAAGTGCAAACGTACACGTTTTCGGCCGAAAACGCGTTTTCCGGCGAAAACGCACACCACGGCTCTTTCTGAGAAAAAGCAAGCACGGAGGACGAGAACCGCTTTTGCCCTGCGTAGCGTTCCGGGCAGCGGGTAGAACCAGGCAGAGAATTCCCGGCTAGCAGCTTCCCTGTGGCGGGGAAGTGCAAACGTACACGTTTTCGGCCGAAAACGCGTTTTCCGGCGAAAACGCACACCACGGCTCTTTCTGAGAAAAAGCAAGCACGGAGGACGAGAACCGCTTTTGCCCTGCGTAGCGTTCAGGGCAGCGGGTAGAACCAGGCAGAGAATTCCCGGCTAGCAGCTTCCCTGTGGCGGGGAAGTGCAAACGTACACGTTTTCGGCCGAAAACGCGTTTTCCGGCGAAAACGCACACCACGGCTCTTTCTGAGAGAAAGCAAGCACGGAGGACGAGAACCGCTTTTGCCCTGCGTAGCGTTCCGGGCAGCGGGTAGAACCAGGCAGAGAATTCCCGGCTAGCAGCTTCCCTGTGGCGGGGAAGTGCAAACGTACACGTTTTCGGCCGAAAACGCGTTTTCCGGCGAAATCGCACACCACGGCTCTTTCTGAGAAAAAGCAAGCACGGAGGACGAGAACCGCTTTTGCCCTGCGTAGCGTTCCGGGCAGCGGGTAGAACCAGGCAGAGAATTCCCGGCTAGCAGCTTCCCTGTGGCGGGGAAGTGCAAACGTACACGTTTTCGGCCGAAAACGCGTTTTCCGGCGAAAACGCACACCACGGCTCTTTCTGAGAAAAAGCAAGCACGGAGGACGAGAACCGCTTTTGCCCTGCGTAGCGTTGCGGGCAGCGGGTAGAACCAGGCAGAGAATTCCCGGCTAGCAGCTTCCCTGTGGCGGGGAAGTGCAAACGTACACGTTTTCGGCCGAAAACGCGTTTTCCGGCGAAAACGCACACCACGGCTCTTTCTGAGAAAAAGCAAGCACGGAGGACGAGAACCGCTTTTGCCCTGCGTAGCGTTCCGGGCAGCGGGTAGAACCAGGCAGAGAATTCCCGGCTAGCAGCTTCCCTGTGGCGGGGAAGTGCAAACGTACACGTTTTCGGCCGAAAACGCGTTTTCCGGCGAAAACGCACACCACGGCTCTTTCTGAGAAAAAGCAAGTACCCAGGACCAGAACCGCTTTTGCCCTGCGTAGCGTTCCGGGCAGCGGGTAGAACCAGGCAGAGAATTCCCGGCTAGCAGCTTCCCTGTGGCGGGGAAGTGCAAACGTACACGTTTTCGGCCGAAAACGCGTTTTCCGGCGAAAACGCACACCACGGCTCTTTCTGAGAAAAAGCAAGCACGGAGGACGAGAACCGCTTTTGCCGTGCGTAGCGTTCCGGGCAGCGGGTAGAACCAGGCAGAGAATTCCCGGCTAGCAGCTTCCCTGTGGCGGGGAAGTGCAAACGTACACGTTTTCGGCCGAAAACGCGTTTTCCGGCGAAATCGCACACCACGGCTCTTTCTGAGAAAAAGCAAGCACGGAGGACGAGAACCGCTTTTGCCCTGCGTAGCGTTCCGGGCAGCGGGTAGAACCAGGCAGAGAATTCCCGGCTAGCAGCTTCCCTGTGGCGGGGAAGTGCAAACGTACACGTTTTCGGCCGAAAACGCGTTTTCCGGCGAAAACGCACACCACGGCTCTTTCTGAGAAAAAGCAAGCACGGAGGACGAGAACCGCTTTTGCCCTGCGTAGCGTTCCGGGCAGCGGGTAGAACCAGGCAGAGAATTCCCGGCTAGCAGCTTCCCTGTGGCGGGGAAGTGCAAACGTACACGTTTTCGGCCGAAAACGCGTTTTCCGGCGAAAACGCACACCACGGCTCTTTCTGAGAAAAAGCAAGCACGGAGGACGAGAACCGCTTTTGCCCTGCGTAGCGTTCCGGGCAGCGGGTAGAACCAGGCAGAGAATTCCCGGCTAGCAGCTTCCCTGTGGCGGGGAAGTGCAAACGTACACGTTTTCGGCCGAAAACGCGTTTTCCGGCGAAAACGCACACCACGGCTCTTTCTGAGAAAAAGCAAGCACGGAGGACGAGAACCGCTTTTGCCCTGCGTAGCGTTCCGGGCAGCGGGTAGAACCAGGCAGAGAATTCCCGGCTAGCAGCTTCCCTGTGGCGGGGAAGTGCAAACGTACACGTTTTCGGCCGAAAACGCGTTTTCCGGCGAAAACGCACACCACGGCTCTTTCTGAGAAAAAGCAAGCACGGAGGACGAGAACCGCTTTTGCCCTGCGTAGCGTTCCGGGCAGCGGGTAGAACCAGGCAGAGAATTCCCGGCTAGCAGCTTCCCTGTGGCGGGGAAGTGCAAACGTACACGTTTTCGGCCGAAAACGCGTTTTCCGGCGAAAACGCACACCACGGCTCTTTCTGAGAAAAAGCAAGCACGGAGGACGAGAACCGCTTTTGCCCTGCGTAGCGTTCCGGGCAGCGGGTAGAACCAGGCAGAGAATTCCCGGCTAGCAGCTTCCCTGTGGCGGGGAAGTGCAAACGTACACGTTTTCGGCCGAAAACGCGTTTTCCGGCGAAAACGCACACCACGGCTCTTTCTGAGAAAAAGCAAGCACGGAGGACGAGAACCGCTTATGCCCTGCGTAGCGTTCCGGGCAGCGGGTAGAACCAGGCAGAGAATTCCCTGCTAGCAGCTTCCCTGTGGCGGGGAAGTGCAAACGTACACGTTTTCGGCCGAAAACGCGTTTTCCGGCGAAAACGCACACCACGGCTCTTTCTGAGAAAAAGCAAGTACCCAGGACCAGAACCGCTTTTGCCCTGCGTAGCGTTCCGGGCAGCGGGTAGAACCAGGCAGAGAATTCCCGGCTAGCAGCTTCCCTGTGGCGGGGAAGTGCAAACGTACACGTTTTCGGCCGAAAACGCGTTTTCCGGCGAAAACGCACACCACGGCTCTTTCTGAGAAAAAGCAAGCACGGAGGACGAGAACCGCTTTTGCCCTGCGTAGCGTTCCGGGCAGCGGGTAGAACCAGGCAGAGAATTCCCGGCTAGCAGCTTCCCTGTGGCGGGGAAGTGCAAACGTACACGTTTTCGGCCGAAAACGCGTTTTCCTGCGAAAACGCACACCACGGCTCTTTCTGAGAAAAAGCAAGCACGGAGGACGAGAACCGCTTTTGCCCTGCGTAGCGTTCCGGGCAGCGGGTAGAACCAGGCAGAGAATTCCCGGCTAGCAGCTTCCCTGTGGCAGGGAAGTGCAAACGTACACGTTTTCGGCCGAAAACGCGTTTTCCGGCGAAAACGCACACCACGGCTCTTTCTGAGAAAAAGCAAGCACGGAGGACGAGAACCGCTTTTGCCCTGCGTAGCGTTCCGGGCAGCGGGTAGAACCAGGCAGAGAATTCCCGGCTAGCAGCTTCCCTGTGGCGGGGAAGTGCAAACGTACACGTTTTCGGCCGAAAACGCGTTTTCCGGCGAAAACGCACACCACGGCTCTTTCTGAGAAAAAGCAAGCACGGAGGACGAGAACCGCTTTTGCCCTGCGTAGCGTTCCGGGCAGCGGGTAGAACCAGGCAGAGAATTCCCGGCTAGCAGCTTCCCTGTGGCGGGGAAGTGCAAACGTACACGTTTTCGGCCGAAAACGCGTTTTCCGGCCAAAACGCACACCACGGCTCTTTCTGAGAAAAAGCAAGCACGGAGGACCAGAACCGCTTTTGCCCTGCGTAGCGTTCCGGGCAGCGGGTAGAACCAGGCAGAGAATTCCCGGCTAGCAGCTTCCCTGTGGCGGGGAAGTGCAAACGTACACGTTTTCGGCCGAAAACGCGTTTTCCGGCGAAAACGCACACCACGGCTCTTTCTGAGAAAAAGCAAGCACGGAGGACGAGAACCGCTTTTGCCCTGCGTAGCGTTCCGGGCAGCGGGTAGAACCAGGCAGAGAATTCCCGGCTAGCAGCTTCCCTGTGGCGGGGAAGTGCAAACGTACACGTTTTCGGCCGAAAACGCGTTTTCCGGCGAAAACGCACACCACGGCTCTTTCTGAGAAAAAGCAAGCACGGAGGACGAGAACCGCTTTTGCCCTGCGTAGCGTTCCGGGCAGCGGGTAGAACCAGGCAGAGAATTCCCGGCTAGCAGCTTCCCTGTGGCGGGGAAGTGCAAACGTACACGTTTTCGGCCGAAAACGCGTTTTCCGGCGAAAACGCACACCACGGCTCTTTCTGAGAAAAAGCAAGCACGGAGGACGAGAACCGCTTTTGCCCTGCGTAGCGTTCCGGGCAGCGGGTAGAACCAGGCAGAGAATTCCCGGCTAGCAGCTTCCCTGTGGCGGGGAAGTGCAAACGTACACGTTTTCGGCCGAAAACGCGTTTTCCGGCGAAAACGCACACCACGGCTCTTTCTGAGAAAAAGCAAGCACGGAGGACGAGAACCGCTTTTGCCCTGCGTAGCGTTCCGGGCAGCGGGTAGAACCAGGCAGAGAATTCCCGGCTAGCAGCTTCCCTGTGGCGGGGAAGTGCAAACGTACACGTTTTCGGCCGAAAACGCGTTTTCCGGCGAAAACGCACACCACGGCTCTTTCTGAGAAAAAGCAAGCACGGAGGACGAGAACCGCTTTTGCCCTGCGTAGCGTTCCGGGCAGCGGGTAGAACCAGGCAGAGAATTCCCGGCTAGCAGCTTCCCTGTGGCGGGGAAGTGCAAACGTACACGTTTTCGGCCGAAAACGCGTTTTCCGGCGAAAACGCACACCACGGCTCTTTCTGAGAAAAAGCAAGCACGGAGGACGAGAACCGCTTTTGCCCTGCGTAGCGTTCCGGGCAGCGGGTAGAACCAGGCAGAGAATTCCCGGCTAGCAGCTTCCCTGTGGCGGGGAAGTGCAAACGTACACGTTTTCGGCCGAAAACGCGTTTTCCGGCGAAAACGCACACCACGGCTCTTTCTGAGAAAAAGCAAGCACGGAGGACGAGAACCGCTTTTGCCCTGCGTAGCGTTCCGGGCAGCGGGTAGAACCAGGCAGAGAATTCCCGGCTAGCAGCTTCCCTGTGGCGGGGAAGTGCAAACGTACACGTTTTCGGCCGAAAACGCGTTTTCCGGCGAAAACGCACACCACGGCTCTTTCTGAGAAAAAGCAAGCACGGAGGACGAGAACCGCTTTTGCCCTGCGTAGCGTTCCGGGCAGCGGGTAGAACCAGGCAGAGAATTCCCGGCTAGCAGCTTCCCTGTGGCGGGGAAGTGCAAACGTACACGTTTTCGGCCGAAAACGCGTTTTCCGGCGAAAACGCACACCACGGCTCTTTCTGAGAAAAAGCAAGCACGGAGGACGAGAACCGCTTTTGCCCTGCGTAGCGTTCCGGGCAGCGGGTAGAACCAGGCAGAGAATTCCCGGCTAGCAGCTTCCCTGTGGCGGGGAAGTGCAAACGTACACGTTTTCGGCCGAAAACGCGTTTTCCGGCGAAAACGCACACCACGGCTCTTTCTGAGAAAAAGCAAGCACGGAGGACGAGAACCGCTTTTGCCCTGCGTAGCGTTCCGGGCAGCGGGTAGAACCAGGCAGAGAATTCCCGGCTAGCAGCTTCCCTGTGGCGGGGAAGTGCAAACGTACACGTTTTCGGCCGAAAACGCGTTTTCCGGCGAAAACGCACACCACGGCTCTTTCTGAGAAAAAGCAAGCACGGAGGACGAGAACCGCTTTTGCCCTGCGTAGCGTTCCGGGCAGCGGGTAGAACCAGGCAGAGAATTCCCGGCTAGCAGCTTCCCTGTGGCGGGGAAGTGCAAACGTACACGTTTTCGGCCGAAAACGCGTTTTCCGGCGAAAACGCACACCACGGCTCTTTCTGAGAAAAAGCAAGCACGGAGGACGAGAACCGCTTTTGCCCTGCGTAGCGTTCCGGGCAGCGGGTAGAACCAGGCAGAGAATTCCCGGCTAGCAGCTTCCCTGTGGCGGGGAAGTGCAAACGTACACGTTTTCGGCCGAAAACGCGTTTTCCGGCGAAAACGCACACCACGGCTCTTTCTGAGAAAAAGCAAGCACGGAGGACGAGAACCGCTTTTGCCCTGCGTAGCGTTCCGGGCAGCGGGTAGAACCAGGCAGAGAATTCCCGGCTAGCAGCTTCCCTGTGGCGGGGAAGTGCAAACGTACACGTTTTCGGCCGAAAACGCGTTTTCCGGCGAAAACGCACACCACGGCTCTTTCTGAGAAAAAGCAAGCACGGAGGACGAGAACCGCTTTTGCCCTGCGTAGCGTTCCGGGCAGCGGGTAGAACCAGGCAGAGAATTCCCGGCTAGCAGCTTCCCTGTGGCGGGGAAGTGCAAACGTACACGTTTTCGGCCGAAAACGCGTTTTCCGGCGAAAACGCACACCACGGCTCTTTCTGAGAAAAAGCAAGCACGGAGGACGAGAACCGCTTTTGCCCTGCGTAGCGTTCCGGGCAGCGGGTAGAACCAGGCAGAGAATTCCCGGCTAGCAGCTTCCCTGTGGCGGGGAAGTGCAAACGTACACGTTTTCGGCCGAAAACGCGTTTTCCGGCGAAAACGCACACCACGGCTCTTTCTGAGAAAAAGCAAGCACGGAGGACGAGAACCGCTTTTGCCCTGCGTAGCGTTCCGGGCAGCGGGTAGAACCAGGCAGAGAATTCCCGGCTAGCAGCTTCCCTGTGGCGGGGAAGTGCAAACGTACACGTTTTCGGCCGAAAACGCGTTTTCCGGCGAAAACGCACACCACGGCTCTTTCTGAGAAAAAGCAAGCACGGAGGACGAGAACCGCTTTTGCCCTGCGTAGCGTTCCGGGCAGCGGGTAGAACCAGGCAGAGAATTCCCGGCTAGCAGCTTCCCTGTGGCGGGGAAGTGCAAACGTACACGTTTTCGGCCGAAAACGCGTTTTCCGGCGAAAACGCACACCACGGCTCTTTCTGAGAAAAAGCAAGCACGGAGGACGAGAACCGCTTTTGCCCTGCGTAGCGTTCCGGGCAGCGGGTAGAACCAGGCAGAGAATTCCCGGCTAGCAGCTTCCCTGTGGCGGGGAAGTGCAAACGTACACGTTTTCGGCCGAAAACGCGTTTTCCGGCGAAAACGCACACCACGGCTCTTTCTGAGAAAAAGCAAGCACGGAGGACGAGAACCGCTTTTGCCCTGCGTAGCGTTCCGGGCAGCGGGTAGAACCAGGCAGAGAATTCCCGGCTAGCAGCTTCCCTGTGGCGGGGAAGTGCAAACGTACACGTTTTCGGCCGAAAACGCGTTTTCCGGCGAAAACGCACACCACGGCTCTTTCTGAGAAAAAGCAAGCACGGAGGACGAGAACCGCTTTTGCCCTGCGTAGCGTTCCGGGCAGCGGGTAGAACCAGGCAGAGAATTCCCGGCTAGCAGCTTCCCTGTGGCGGGGAAGTGCAAACGTACACGTTTTCGGCCGAAAACGCGTTTTCCGGCGAAAACGCACACCACGGCTCTTTCTGAGAAAAAGCAAGCACGGAGGACGAGAACCGCTTTTGCCCTGCGTAGCGTTCCGGCTAGCAGCTTCCCTGTGGCGGGGAAGTGCAAACGTACACGTTTTCGGCCGAAAACGCGTTTTCCGGCGAAAACGCACACCACGGCTCTTTCTGAGAAAAAGCAAGCACGGAGGACGAGAACCGCTTTTGCCCTGCGTAGCGTTCCGGGCAGCGGGTAGAACCAGGCAGAGAATTCCCGGCTAGCAGCTTCCCTGTGGCGGGGAAGTGCAAACGTACACGTTTTCGGCCGAAAACGCGTTTTCCGGCGAAAACGCACACCACGGCTCTTTCTGAGAAAAAGCAAGCACGGAGGACGAGAACCGCTTTTGCCCTGCGTAGCGTTCCGGGCAGCGGGTAGAACCAGGCAGAGAATTCCCGGCTAGCAGCTTCCCTGTGGCGGGGAAGTGCAAACGTACACGTTTTCGGCCGAAAACGCGTTTTCCGGCGAAAACGCACACCACGGCTCTTTCTGAGAAAAAGCAAGCACGGAGCGGCTCTTTCTGAGAAAAAGCAAGCACGGAGGACGAGAACCGCTTTTGCCCTGCAGTAGCGTTCCGGGCAGCGGGTAGAACCAGGCAGAGAATTCCCGGCTAGCAGCTTCCCTGTGGCGGGGAAGTGCAAACGTACACGTTTTCGGCCGAAAACGCGTTTTCCGGCGAAAACGCACACCACGGCTCTTTCTGAGAAAAAGCAAGCACGGAGGACGAGAACCGCTTTTGCCCTGCGTAGCGTTCCGGGCAGCGGGTAGAACCAGGCAGAGAATTCCCGGCTAGCAGCTTCCCTGTGGCGGGGAAGTGCAAACGTACACGTTTTCGGCCGAAAACGCGTTTTCCGGCGAAAACGCACACCACGGCTCTTTCTGAGAAAAAGCAAGCACGGAGGACGAGAACCGCTTTTGCCCTGCGTAGCGTTCCGGGCAGCGGGTAGAACCAGGCAGAGAATTCCCGGCTAGCAGCTTCCCTGTGGCGGGGAAGTGCAAACGTACACGTTTTCGGCCGAAAACGCGTTTTCCGGCGAAAACGCACACCACGGCTCTTTCTGAGAAAAAGCAAGCACGGAGGACGAGAACCGCTTTTGCCCTGCGTAGCGTTCCGGGCAGCGGGTAGAACCAGGCAGAGAATTCCCGGCTAGCAGCTTCCCTGTGGCGGGGAAGTGCAAACGTACACGTTTTCGGCCGAAAACGCGTTTTCCGGCGAAAACGCACACCACGGCTCTTTCTGAGAAAAAGCAAGCACGGAGGACGAGAACCGCTTTTGCCCTGCGTAGCGTTCCGGGCAGCGGGTAGAACCAGGCAGAGAATTCCCGGCTAGCAGCTTCCCTGTGGCGGGGAAGTGCAAACGTACACGTTTTCGGCCGAAAACGCGTTTTCCGGCGAAAACGCACACCACGGCTCTTTCTGAGAAAAAGCAAGCACGGAGGACGAGAACCGCTTTTGCCCTGCGTAGCGTTCCGGGCAGCGGGTAGAACCAGGCAGAGAATTCCCGGCTAGCAGCTTCCCTGTGGCGGGGAAGTGCAAACGTACACGTTTTCGGCCGAAAACGCGTTTTCCGGCGAAAACGCACACCACGGCTCTTTCTGAGAAAAAGCAAGCACGGAGGACGAGAACCGCTTTTGCCCTGCGTAGCGTTCCGGGCAGCGGGTAGAACCAGGCAGAGAATTCCCGGCTAGCAGCTTCCCTGTGGCGGGGAAGTGCAAACGTACACGTTTTCGGCCGAAAACGCGTTTTCCGGCGAAAACGCACACCACGGCTCTTTCTGAGAAAAAGCAAGCACGGAGGACGAGAACCGCTTTTGCCCTGCGTAGCGTTCCGGGCAGCGGGTAGAACCAGGCAGAGAATTCCCGGCTAGCAGCTTCCCTGTGGCGGGGAAGTGCAAACGTACACGTTTTCGGCCGAAAACGCGTTTTCCGGCGAAAACGCACACCACGGCTCTTTCTGAGAAAAAGCAAGCACGGAGGACGAGAACCGCTTTTGCCCTGCGTAGCGTTCCGGGCAGCGGGTAGAACCAGGCAGAGAATTCCCGGCTAGCAGCTTCCCTGTGGCGGGGAAGTGCAAACGTACACGTTTTCGGCCGAAAACGCGTTTTCCGGCGAAAACGCACACCACGGCTCTTTCTGAGAAAAAGCAAGCACGGAGGACGAGAACCGCTTTTGCCCTGCGTAGCGTTCCGGGCAGCGGGTAGAACCAGGCAGAGAATTCCCGGCTAGCAGCTTCCCTGTGGCGGGGAAGTGCAAACGTACACGTTTTCGGCCGAAAACGCGTTTTCCGGCGAAAACGCACACCACGGCTCTTTCTGAGAGAAAGCAAGCACGGAGGACGAGAACCGCTTTTGCCCTGCGTAGCGTTCCGGGCAGCGGGTAGAACCAGGCAGAGAATTCCCGGCTAGCAGCTTCCCTGTGGCGGGGAAGTGCAAACGTACACGTTTTCGGCCGAAAACGCGTTTTCCGGCGAAAACGCACACCACGGCTCTTTCTGAGAAAAAGCAAGCACGGAGGACGAGAACCGCTTTTGCCCTGCGTAGCGTTCCGGGCAGCGGGCAGAACCAGGCAGAGAATTCACGGCTAGCAGCTTCCCTGTGGCGGGGAAGTGCAAACGTACACGTTTTCGGCCGAAAACGCGTTTTCCGGCGAAAACGCACACCACGGCTCTTTCTGAGAAAAAGCAAGCACGGAGGACGAGAACCGCTTTTGCCCTGCGTAGCGTTCCGGGCAGCGGGCAGAACCAGGCAGAGAATTCCCGGCTAGCAGCTTCCCTGTGGCGGGGAAGTGCAAACGTACACGTTTTCGGCCGAAAACGCGTTTTCCGGCGAAAACGCACACCACGGCTCTTTCTGAGAAAAAGCAAGCACGGAGGACGAGAACCGCTTTTGCCCTGCGTAGCGTTCCGGGCAGCGGGTAGAACCAGGCAGAGAATTCCCGGCTAGCAGCTTCCCTGTGGCGGGGAAGTGCAAACGTACACGTTTTCGGCCGAAAACGCGTTTTCCGGCGAAAACGCACACCACGGCTCTTTCTGAGAAAAAGCAAGCACGGAGGACGAGAACCGCTTTTGCCCTGCGTAGCGTTCCGGGCAGCGGGTAGAACCAGGCAGAGAATTCCCGGCTAGCAGCTTCCCTGTGGCGGGGAAGTGCAAACGTACACGTTTTCGGCCGAAAACGCGTTTTCCGGCGAAAACGCACACCACGGCTCTTTCTGAGAAAAAGCAAGCACGGAGGACGAGAACCGCTTTTGCCCTGCGTAGCGTTCCGGGCAGCGGGTAGAACCAGGCAGAGAATTCCCGGCTAGCAGCTTCCCTGTGGCGGGGAAGTGCAAACGTACACGTTTTCGGCCGAAAACGCGTTTTCCGGCGAAAACGCACACCACGGCTCTTTCTGAGAAAAAGCAAGCACGGAGGACGAGAACCGCTTTTGCCCTGCGTAGCGTTCCGGGCAGCGGGTAGAACCAGGCAGAGAATTCCCGGCTAGCAGCTTCCCTGTGGCGGGGAAGTGCAAACGTACACGTTTTCGGCCGAAAACGCGTTTTCCGGCGAAAACGCACACCACGGCTCTTTCTGAGAAAAAGCAAGCACGGAGGACGAGAACCGCTTTTGCCCTGCGTAGCGTTCCGGGCAGCGGGCAGAACCAGGCAGAGAATTCCCGGCTAGCAGCTTCCCTGTGGCGGGGAAGTGCAAACGTACACGTTTTCGGCCGAAAACGCGTTTTCCGGCGAAAACGCACACCACGGCTCTTTCTGAGAAAAAGCAAGCACGGAGGACGAGAACCGCTTTTGCCCTGCGTAGCGTTCCGGGCAGCGGGTAGAACCAGGCAGAGAATTCCCGGCTAGCAGCTTCCCTGTGGCGGGGAAGTGCAAACGTACACGTTTTCGGCCGAAAACGCGTTTTCCGGCGAAAACGCACACCACGGCTCTTTCTGAGAAAAAGCAAGCACGGAGGACGAGAACCGCTTTTGCCCTGCGTAGCGTTCCGGGCAGCGGGTAGAACCAGGCAGAGAATTCCCGGCTAGCAGCTTCCCTGTGGCGGGGAAGTGCAAACGTACACGTTTTCGGCCGAAAACGCGTTTTCCGGCGAAAACGCACACCACGGCTCTTTCTGAGAAAAAGCAAGCACGGAGGACGAGAACCGCTTTTGCCCTGCGTAGCGTTCCGGGCAGCGGGTAGAACCAGGCAGAGAATTCCCGGCTAGCAGCTTCCCTGTGGCGGGGAAGTGGAAACGTACACGTTTTCGGCCGAAAACGCGTTTTCCGGCGAAAACGCACACCACGGCTCTTTCTGAGAAAAAGCAAGCACGGAGGACGAGAACCGCTTTTGCCCTGCGTAGCGTTCCGGGCAGCGGGTAGAACCAGGCAGAGAATTCCCGGCTAGCAGCTTCCCTGTGGCGGGGAAGTGCAAACGTACACGTTTTCGGCCGAAAACGCGTTTTCCGGCGAAATCGCACACCACGGCTCTTTCTGAGAAAAAGCAAGCACGGAGGACGAGAACCGCTTTTGCCCTGCGTAGCGTTCCGGGCAGCGGGTAGAACCAGGCAGAGAATTCCCGGCTAGCAGCTTCCCTGTGGCGGGGAAGTGCAAACGTACACGTTTTCGGCCGAAAACGCGTTTTCCGGCGAAAACGCACACCACGGCTCTTTCTGAGAAAAAGCAAGCACGGAGGACGAGAACCGCTTTTGCCCTGCGTAGCGTTCCGGGCAGCGGGTAGAACCAGGCAGAGAATTCCCGGCTAGCAGCTTCCCTGTGGCGGGGAAGTGCAAACGTACACGTTTTCGGCCGAAAACGCGTTTTCCGGCGAAAACGCACACCACGGCTCTTTCTGAGAAAAAGCAAGCACGGAGGACGAGAACCGCTTTTGCCCTGCGTAGCGTTCCGGGCAGCGGGTAGAACCAGGCAGAGAATTCCCGGCTAGCAGCTTCCCTGTGGCGGGGAAGTGCAAACGTACACGTTTTCGGCCGAAAACGCGTTTTCCGGCGAAAACGCACACCACGGCTCTTTCTGAGAAAAAGCAAGCACGGAGGACGAGAACCGCTTTTGCCCTGCGTAGCGTTCCGGGCAGCGGGTAGAACCAGGCAGAGAATTCCCGGCTAGCAGCTTCCCTGTGGCGGGGAAGTGCAAACGTACACGTTTTCGGCCGAAAACGCGTTTTCCGGCGAAAACGCACACCACGGCTCTTTCTGAGAAAAAGCAAGCACGGAGGACGAGAACCGCTTTTGCCCTGCGTAGCGTTCCGGGCAGCGGGTAGAACCAGGCAGAGAATTCCCGGCTAGCAGCTTCCCTGTGGCGGGGAAGTGCAAACGTACACGTTTTCGGCCGAAAACGCGTTTTCCGGCGAAAACGCACACCACGGCTCTTTCTGAGAAAAAGCAAGCACGGAGGACGAGAACCGCTTTTGCCCTGCGTAGCGTTCCGGGCAGCGGGTAGAACCAGGCAGAGAATTCCCGGCTAGCAGCTTCCCTGTGGCGGGGAAGTGCAAACGTACACGTTTTCGGCCGAAAACGCGTTTTCCGGCGAAAACGCACACCACGGCTCTTTCTGAGAAAAAGCAAGCACGGAGGACGAGAACCGCTTTTGCCCTGCGTAGCGTTCCGGGCAGCGGGTAGAACCAGGCAGAGAATTCCCGGCTAGCAGCTTCCCTGTGGCGGGGAAGTGCAAACGTACACGTTTTCGGCCGAAAACGCGTTTTCCGGCGAAAACGCACACCACGGCTCTTTCTGAGAAAAAGCAAGCACGGAGGACGAGAACCGCTTTTGCCCTGCGTAGCGTTCCGGGCAGCGGGTAGAACCAGGCAGAGAATTCCCGGCTAGCAGCTTCCCTGTGGCGGGGAAGTGCAAACGTACACGTTTTCGGCCGAAAACGCGTTTTCCGGCGAAAACGCACACCACGGCTCTTTCTGAGAAAAAGCAAGCACGGAGGACGAGAACCGCTTTTGCCCTGCGTAGCGTTCCGGGCAGCGGGTAGAACCAGGCAGAGAATTCCCGGCTAGCAGCTTCCCTGTGGCGGGGAAGTGCAAACGTACACGTTTTCGGCCGAAAACGCGTTTTCCGGCGAAAACGCACACCACGGCTCTTTCTGAGAAAAAGCAAGCACGGAGGACGAGAACCGCTTTTGCCCTGCGTAGCGTTCCGGGCAGCGGGTAGAACCAGGCAGAGAATTCCCGGCTAGCAGCTTCCCTGTGGCGGGGAAGTGCAAACGTACACGTTTTCGGCCGAAAACGCGTTTTCCGGCGAAAACGCACACCACGGCTCTTTCTGAGAAAAAGCAAGCACGGAGGACGAGAACCGCTTTTGCCCTGCGTAGCGTTCCGGGCAGCGGGTAGAACCAGGCAGAGAATTCCCGGCTAGCAGCTTCCCTGTGGCGGGGAAGTGCAAACGTACACGTTTTCGGCCGAAAACGCGTTTTCCGGCGAAAACGCACACCACGGCTCTTTCTGAGAAAAAGCAAGCACGGAGGACGAGAACCGCTTTTGCCCTGCGTAGCGTTCCGGGCAGCGGGTAGAACCAGGCAGAGAATTCCCGGCTAGCAGCTTCCCTGTGGCGGGGAAGTGCAAACGTACACGTTTTCGGCCGAAAACGCGTTTTCCGGCGAAAACGCACACCACGGCTCTTTCTGAGAAAAAGCAAGCACGGAGGACGAGAACCGCTTTTGCCCTGCGTAGCGTTCCGGGCAGCGGGTAGAACCAGGCAGAGAATTCCCGGCTAGCAGCTTCCCTGTGGCGGGGAAGTGCAAACGTACACGTTTTCGGCCGAAAACGCGTTTTCCGGCGAAAACGCACACCACGGCTCTTTCTGAGAAAAAGCAAGCACGGAGGACGAGAACCGCTTTTGCCCTGCGTAGCGTTCCGGGCAGCGGGTAGAACCAGGCAGAGAATTCCCGGCTAGCAGCTTCCCTGTGGCGGGGAAGTGCAAACGTACACGTTTTCGGCCGAAAACGCGTTTTCCGGCGAAAACGCACACCACGGCTCTTTCTGAGAAAAAGCAAGCACGGAGGACGAGAACCGCTTTTGCCCTGCGTAGCGTTCCGGGCAGCGGGTAGAACCAGGCAGAGAATTCCCGGCTAGCAGCTTCCCTGTGGCGGGGAAGTGCAAACGTACACGTTTTCGGCCGAAAACGCGTTTTCCGGCGAAAACGCACACCACGGCTCTTTCTGAGAAAAAGCAAGCACGGAGGACGAGAACCGCTTTTGCCCTGCGTAGCGTTCCGGGCAGCGGGTAGAACCAGGCAGAGAATTCCCGGCTAGCAGCTTCCCTGTGGCGGGGAAGTGCAAACGTACACGTTTTCGGCCGAAAACGCGTTTTCCGGCGAAAACGCACACCACGGCTCTTTCTGAGAAAAAGCAAGCACGGAGGACGAGAACCGCTTTTGCCCTGCGTAGCGTTCCGGGCAGCGGGTAGAACCAGGCAGAGAATTCCCGGCTAGCAGCTTCCCTGTGGCGGGGAAGTGCAAACGTACACGTTTTCGGCCGAAAACGCGTTTTCCGGCGAAAACGCACACCACGGCTCTTTCTGAGAAAAAGCAAGCACGGAGGACGAGAACCGCTTTTGCCCTGCGTAGCGTTCCGGGCAGCGGGTAGAACCAGGCAGAGAATTCCCGGCTAGCAGCTTCCCTGTGGCGGGGAAGTGCAAACGTACACGTTTTCGGCCGAAAACGCGTTTTCCGGCGAAAACGCACACCACGGCTCTTTCTGAGAAAAAGCAAGCACGGAGGACGAGAACCGCTTTTGCCCTGCGTAGCGTTCCGGGCAGCGGGTAGAACCAGGCAGAGAATTCCCGGCTAGCAGCTTCCCTGTGGCGGGGAAGTGCAAACGTACACGTTTTCGGCCGAAAACGCGTTTTCCGGCGAAAACGCACACCACGGCTCTTTCTGAGAAAAAGCAAGCACGGAGGACGAGAACCGCTTTTGCCCTGCGTAGCGTTCCGGGCAGCGGGTAGAACCAGGCAGAGAATTCCCGGCTAGCAGCTTCCCTGTGGCGGGGAAGTGCAAACGTACACGTTTTCGGCCGAAAACGCGTTTTCCGGCGAAAACGCACACCACGGCTCTTTCTGAGAAAAAGCAAGCACGGAGGACGAGAACCGCTTTTGCCCTGCGTAGCGTTCCGGGCAGCGGGTAGAACCAGGCAGAGAATTCCCGGCTAGCAGCTTCCCTGTGGCGGGGAAGTGCAAACGTACACGTTTTCGGCCGAAAACGCGTTTTCCGGCGAAAACGCACACCACGGCTCTTTCTGAGAAAAAGCAAGCACGGAGGACGAGAACCGCTTTTGCCCTGCGTAGCGTTCCGGGCAGCGGGTAGAACCAGGCAGAGAATTCCCGGCTAGCAGCTTCCCTGTGGCGGGGAAGTGCAAACGTACACGTTTTCGGCCGAAAACGCGTTTTCCGGCGAAAACGCACACCACGGCTCTTTCTGAGAAAAAGCAAGCACGGAGGACGAGAACCGCTTTTGCCCTGCGTAGCGTTCCGGGCAGCGGGTAGAACCAGGCAGAGAATTCCCGGCTAGCAGCTTCCCTGTGGCGGGGAAGTGCAAACGTACACGTTTTCGGCCGAAAACGCGTTTTCCGGCGAAAACGCACACCACGGCTCTTTCTGAGAAAAAGCAAGCACGGAGGACGAGAACCGCTTTTGCCCTGCGTAGCGTTCCGGGCAGCGGGTAGAACCAGGCAGAGAATTCCCGGCTAGCAGCTTCCCTGTGGCGGGGAAGTGCAAACGTACACGTTTTCGGCCGAAAACGCGTTTTCCGGCGAAAACGCACACCACGGCTCTTTCTGAGAAAAAGCAAGCACGGAGGACGAGAACCGCTTTTGCCCTGCGTAGCGTTCCGGGCAGCGGGTAGAACCAGGCAGAGAATTCCCGGCTAGCAGCTTCCCTGTGGCGGGGAAGTGCAAACGTACACGTTTTCGGCCGAAAACGCGTTTTCCGGCGAAAACGCACACCACGGCTCTTTCTGAGAAAAAGCAAGCACGGAGGACGAGAACCGCTTTTGCCCTGCGTAGCGTTCCGGGCAGCGGGTAGAACCAGGCAGAGAATTCCCGGCTAGCAGCTTCCCTGTGGCGGGGAAGTGCAAACGTACACGTTTTCGGCCGAAAACGCGTTTTCCGGCGAAAACGCACACCACGGCTCTTTCTGAGAAAAAGCAAGCACGGAGGACGAGAACCGCTTTTGCCCTGCGTAGCGTTCCGGGCAGCGGGTAGAACCAGGCAGAGAATTCCCGGCTAGCAGCTTCCCTGTGGCGGGGAAGTGCAAACGTACACGTTTTCGGCCGAAAACGCGTTTTCCGGCGAAAACGCACACCACGGCTCTTTCTGAGAAAAAGCAAGCACGGAGGACGAGAACCGCTTTTGCCCTGCGTAGCGTTCCGGGCAGCGGGTAGAACCAGGCAGAGAATTCCCGGCTAGCAGCTTCCCTGTGGCGGGGAAGTGCAAACGTACACGTTTTCGGCCGAAAACGCGTTTTCCGGCGAAAACGCACACCACGGCTCTTTCTGAGAAAAAGCAAGCACGGAGGACGAGAACCGCTTTTGCCCTGCGTAGCGTTCCGGGCAGCGGGTAGAACCAGGCAGAGAATTCCCGGCTAGCAGCTTCCCTGTGGCGGGGAAGTGCAAACGTACACGTTTTCGGCCGAAAACGCGTTTTCCGGCGAAAACGCACACCACGGCTCTTTCTGAGAAAAAGCAAGCACGGAGGACGAGAACCGCTTTTGCCCTGCGTAGCGTTCCGGGCAGCGGGTAGAACCAGGCAGAGAATTCCCGGCTAGCAGCTTCCCTGTGGCGGGGAAGTGCAAACGTACACGTTTTCGGCCGAAAACGCGTTTTCCGGCGAAAACGCACACCACGGCTCTTTCTGAGAAAAAGCAAGCACGGAGGACGAGAACCGCTTTTGCCCTGCGTAGCGTTCCGGGCAGCGGGTAGAACCAGGCAGAGAATTCCCGGCTAGCAGCTTCCCTGTGGCGGGGAAGTGCAAACGTACACGTTTTCGGCCGAAAACGCGTTTTCCGGCGAAAACGCACACCACGGCTCTTTCTGAGAAAAAGCAAGCACGGAGGACGAGAACCGCTTTTGCCCTGCGTAGCGTTCCGGGCAGCGGGTAGAACCAGGCAGAGAATTCCCGGCTAGCAGCTTCCCTGTGGCGGGGAAGTGCAAACGTACACGTTTTCGGCCGAAAACGCGTTTTCCGGCGAAAACGCACACCACGGCTCTTTCTGAGAAAAAGCAAGCACGGAGGACGAGAACCGCTTTTGCCCTGCGTAGCGTTCCGGGCAGCGGGTAGAACCAGGCAGAGAATTCCCGGCTAGCAGCTTCCCTGTGGCGGGGAAGTGCAAACGTACACGTTTTCGGCCGAAAACGCGTTTTCCGGCGAAAACGCACACCACGGCTCTTTCTGAGAAAAAGCAAGCACGGAGGACGAGAACCGCTTTTGCCCTGCGTAGCGTTCCGGGCAGCGGGTAGAACCAGGCAGAGAATTCCCGGCTAGCAGCTTCCCTGTGGCGGGGAAGTGCAAACGTACACGTTTTCGGCCGAAAACGCGTTTTCCGGCGAAAACGCACACCACGGCTCTTTCTGAGAAAAAGCAAGCACGGAGGACGAGAACCGCTTTTGCCCTGCGTAGCGTTCCGGGCAGCGGGTAGAACCAGGCAGAGAATTCCCGGCTAGCAGCTTCCCTGTGGCGGGGAAGTGCAAACGTACACGTTTTCGGCCGAAAACGCGTTTTCCGGCGAAAACGCACACCACGGCTCTTTCTGAGAAAAAGCAAGCACGGAGGACGAGAACCGCTTTTGCCCTGCGTAGCGTTCCGGGCAGCGGGTAGAACCAGGCAGAGAATTCCCGGCTAGCAGCTTCCCTGTGGCGGGGAAGTGCAAACGTACACGTTTTCGGCCGAAAACGCGTTTTCCGGCGAAAACGCACACCACGGCTCTTTCTGAGAAAAAGCAAGCACGGAGGACGAGAACCGCTTTTGCCCTGCGTAGCGTTCCGGGCAGCGGGTAGAACCAGGCAGAGAATTCCCGGCTAGCAGCTTCCCTGTGGCGGGGAAGTGCAAACGTACACGTTTTCGGCCGAAAACGCGTTTTCCGGCGAAAACGCGCACCACGGCTCTTTCTGAGAAAAAGCAAGCACGGAGGACGAGAACCGCTTTTGCCCTGCGTAGCGTTCCGGGCAGCGGGTAGAACCAGGCAGAGAATTCCCGGCTAGCAGCTTCCCTGTGGCGGGGAAGTGCAAACGTACACGTTTTCGGCCGAAAACGCGTTTTCCGGCGAAAACGCGCACCACGGCTCTTTCTGAGAAAAAGCAAGCACGGAGGACGAGAACCGCTTTTGCCCTGCGTAGCGTTCCGGGCAGCGGGTAGAACCAGGCAGAGAATTCCCGGCTAGCAGCTTCCCTGTGGCGGGGAAGTGCAAACGTACACGTTTTCGGCCGAAAAGGCGTTTTCCGGCGAAAACGCACACCACGGCTCTTTCTGAGAAAAAGCAAGCACGGCGGGTAGAACCAGGCAGAGAATTCCCGGCTAAGGGAAGAACGTCGGGCCAAAACGCGTTTTACGGCGAAATCGCACACCACGGCTCTTTCTGAGGAAGAACAGCTTTTGCCCTGCGTAGCGTTCCGGGCAGCCGGCGAAAACGCACACCACGGCTCTTTCTGAGAAAAAGCAAGCACGGAGGACGAGAACCGCTTTTGCCCTGCGTAGCGTTCCGGGCAGCGGGTAGAACCAGGCAGAGAATTCCCGGCTAGCAGCTTCCCTGTGGCGGGGAAGTGCAAACGTACCCGTTTTCGGCCGAAAACGCGTTTTCCGGCGAAAACGCACACCACGGCTCTTTCTGAGAAAAAGCAAGCACGGAGGACGAGAACCGCTTTTGCCCTGCGTAGCGTTCCGGGCAGCGGGTAGAACCAGGCAGAGAATTCCCGGCTAGCAGCTTCCCTGTGGCGGGGAAGTGCAAACGTACACGTTTTCGGCCGAAAACGCGTTTTCCGGCGAAAACGCGCACCACGGCTCTTTCTGAGAAAAAGCAAGCACGGAGGACGAGAACCGCTTTTGCCCTGCGTAGCGTTCCGGGCAGCGGGTAGAACCAGGCAGAGAATTCCCGGCTAGCAGCTTCCCTGTGGCGGGGAAGTGCAAACGTACACGTTTTCGGCCGAAAACGCGTTTTCCGGCGAAAACGCGCACCACGGCTCTTTCTGAGAAAAAGCAAGCACGGAGGACGAGAACCGCTTTTGCCCTGCGTAGCGTTCCGGGCAGCGGGTAGAACCAGGCAGAGAATTCCCGGCTAGCAGCTTCCCTGTGGCGGGGAAGTGCAAACGTACACGTTTTCGGCCGAAAACGCGTTTTCCGGCGAAAACGCACACCACGGCTCTTTCTGAGAAAAAGCAAGCACGGAGGACGAGAACCGCTTTTGCCCTGCGTAGCGTTCCGGGCAGCGGGTAGAACCAGGCAGAGAATTCCCGGCTAGCAGCTTCCCTGTGGCGGGGAAGTGCAAACGTACACGTTTTCGGCCGAAAACGCGTTTTCCGGCGAAAACGCACACCACGGCTCTTTCTGAGAAAAAGCAAGCACGGAGGACGAGAACCGCTTTTGCCCTGCGTAGCGTTCCGGGCAGCGGGTAGAACCAGGCAGAGAATTCCCGGCTAGCAGCTTCCCTGTGGCGGGGAAGTGCAAACGTACACGTTTTCGGCCGAAAACGCGTTTTCCGGCGAAAACGCACACCACGGCTCTTTCTGAGAAAAAGCAAGCACGGAGGACGAGAACCGCTTTTGCCCTGCGTAGCGTTCCGGGCAGCGGGTAGAACCAGGCAGAGAATTCCCGGCTAGCAGCTTCCCTGTGGCGGGGAAGTGCAAACGTACACGTTTTCGGCCGAAAACGCGTTTTCCGGCGAAAACGCACACCACGGCTCTTTCTGAGAAAAAGCAAGCACGGAGGACGAGAACCGCTTTTGCCCTGCGTAGCGTTCCGGGCAGCGGGTAGAACCAGGCAGAGAATTCCCGGCTAGCAGCTTCCCTGTGGCGGGGAAGTGCAAACGTACACGTTTTCGGCCGAAAACGCGTTTTCCGGCGAAAACGCACACCACGGCTCTTTCTGAGAAAAAGCAAGCACGGAGGACGAGAACCGCTTTTGCCCTGCGTAGCGTTCCGGGCAGCGGGTAGAACCAGGCAGAGAATTCCCGGCTAGCAGCTTCCCTGTGGCGGGGAAGTGCAAACGTACACGTTTTCGGCCGAAAACGCGTTTTCCGGCGAAAACGCACACCACGGCTCTTTCTGAGAAAAAGCAAGCACGGAGGACGAGAACCGCTTTTGCCCTGCGTAGCGTTCCGGGCAGCGGGTAGAACCAGGCAGAGAATTCCCGGCTAGCAGCTTCCCTGTGGCGGGGAAGTGCAAACGTACACGTTTTCGGCCGAAAACGCGTTTTCCGGCGAAAACGCACACCACGGCTCTTTCTGAGAAAAAGCAAGCACGGAGGACGAGAACCGCTTTTGCCCTGCGTAGCGTTCCGGGCAGCGGGTAGAACCAGGCAGAGAATTCCCGGCTAGCAGCTTCCCTGTGGCGGGGAAGTGCAAACGTACACGTTTTCGGCCGAAAACGCGTTTTCCGGCGAAAACGCACACCACGGCTCTTTCTGAGAAAAAGCAAGCACGGAGGACGAGAACCGCTTTTGCCCTGCGTAGCGTTCCGGGCAGCGGGTAGAACCAGGCAGAGAATTCCCGGCTAGCAGCTTCCCTGTGGCGGGGAAGTGCAAACGTACACGTTTTCGTCCGAAAAAGCGTTTTCCGCCGAAATCGCACACCACGGCTCTTTCTGAGACAAAACAAGCACGGAGGACGAGAACCGCTTTTGCCCTGCGTAGCGTTCCGGGCAGCGGCAGCGGGTAGAACCAGGCAGAGAATTCCCGGCTAGCAGCTTCCCTGTGGCGGGGAAGTGCAAACGTACACGTTTTCGGCCGAAAACGCGTTTTCCGGCGAAAACGCACACCACGGCTCTTTCTGAGAAAAAGCAAGCACGGAGGACGAGAACCGCTTTTGCCCTGCGTAGCGTTCCGGGCAGCGGGTAGAACCAGGCAGAGAATTCCCGGCTAGCAGCTTCCCTGTGGCGGGGAAGTGCAAACGTACACGTTTTCGGCCGAAAACGCGTTTTCCGGCGAAATCGCACACCACGGCTCTTTCTGAGAAAAAGCAAGCACGGAGGACGAGAACCGCTTTTGCCCTGCTTAGCGTTCCGGGCAGCGGGTAGAACCAGGCAGAGAATTCCCGGCTAGCAGCTTCCCTGTGGCGGGGAAGTGCAAACGTACACGTTTTCGGCCGAAAACGCGTTTTCCGGCGAAATCGCACACCACGGCTCTTTCTGAGAAAAAGCAAGCACGGAGGACGAGAACCGCTTTTGCCCTGCGTAGCGTTCCGGGCAGCGGGTAGAACCAGGCAGAGAATTCCCGGCTAGCAGCTTCCCTGTGGCGGGGAAGTGCAAACGTACACGTTTTCGGCCGAAAAGGCGTTTTCCGGCGAAATCGCACACCACGGCTCTTTCTGAGAAAAAGCAAGCACGGAGGACGAGAACCGCTTTTGCCCTGCGTAGCGTTCCGGGCAGCGGGTAGAACCAGGCAGAGAATTCCCGGCTAGCAGCTTCCCTGTGGCGGGGAAGTGCAAACGTACACGTTTTCGGCCGAAAACGCGTTTTCCGGCGAAAACGCACACCACGGCTCTTTCTGAGAAAAAGCAAGCACGGAGGACGAGAACAGCTTTTGCCCTGCGTAGCGTTCCGGGCAGCGGGTAGAACCAGGCAGAGAATTCCCGGCTAGCAGCTTCCCTGTGGCGGGGAAGTGCAAACGTACACTTTTTCGGCCCGAAAACGCGTTTTCCGGCGAAATCGCACACCACGGCTCTTTCTGAGAAAAAGCAAGCACGGAGGACGAGAACCGCTTTTGCCCTGCGTAGCGTTCCGGGCAGCGGGTAGAACCAGGCAGAGAATTCCCGGCTAGCAGCTTCCCTGTGGCGGGGAAGTGCAAACGTACACGTTTTCGGCCGAAAACGCGTTTTCCGGCGAAAACGCACACCACGGCTCTTTCTGAGAAAAAACAAGCACGGAGGACGAGAACCGCTTTTGCCCTGCGTAGCGTTCCGGGCAGCGGGTAGAACCAGGCAGAGAATTCCCGGCTAGCAGCTTCCCTGTGGCGGGGAAGTGCAAACGTACACGTTTTCGGCCGAAAACGCGTTTTCCGGCGAAAACGCACACCACGGCTCCTTCTGAGAAAAAGCAAGCACGGAGGACGAGAACCGCTTTTGCCCTGCGTAGCGTTCCGGGCAGCGGGTAGAACCAGGCAGAGAATTCCCGGCTAGCAGCTTCCCTGTGGCGGGGAAGTGCAAACGTACACGTTTTCGGCCGAAAACGCGTTTTCCGGCGAAAACGCACACCACGGCTCTTTCTGAGAAAAAGCAAGCACGGAGGACGAGAACCGCTTTTGCCCTGCGTAGCGTTCCGGGCAGCGGGTAGAACCAGGCAGAGAATTCCCGGCTAGCAGCTTCCCTGTGGCGGGGAAGTGCAAACGTACACGTTTTCGGCCGAAAACGCGTTTTCCGGCGAAAACGCACACCACGGCTCCTTCTGAGAAAAAGCAAGCACGGAGGACGAGAACCGCTTTTGCCCTGCGTAGCGTTCCGGGCAGCGGGTAGAACCAGGCAGAGAATTCCCGGCTAGCAGCTTCCCTGTGGCGGGGAAGTGCAAACGTACACGTTTTCGGCCGAAAACGCGTTTTCCGGCGAAAACGCACACCACGGCTCTTTCTGAGAAAAAGCAAGCACGGAGGACGAGAACCGCTTTTGCCCTGCGTAGCGTTCCGGGCAGCGGGTAGAACCAGGCAGAGAATTCCCGGCTAGCAGCTTCCCTGTGGCGGGGAAGTGCAAACGTACACGTTTTCGGCCGAAAACGCGTTTTCCGGCGAAAACGCACACCACGGCTCTTTCTGAGAAAAAGCAAGCACGGAGGACGAGAACCGCTTTTGCCCTGCGTAGCGTTCCGGGCAGCGGGTAGAACCAGGCAGAGAATTCCCGGCTAGCAGCTTCCCTGTGGCGGGGAAGTGCAAACGTACACGTTTTCGGCCGAAAACGCGTTTTCCGGCGAAAACGCACACCACGGCTCTTTCTGAGAAAAAGCAAGCACGGAGGACGAGAACCGCTTTTGCCCTGCGTAGCGTTCCGGGCAGCGGGTAGAACCAGGCAGAGAATTCCCGGCTAGCAGCTTCCCTGTGGCGGGGAAGTGCAAACGTACACGTTTTCGGCCGAAAACGCGTTTTCCGGCGAAAACGCACACCACGGCTCTTTCTGAGAAAAAGCAAGCACGGAGGACGAGAACCGCTTTTGCCCTGCGTAGCGTTCCGGGCAGCGGGTAGAACCAGGCAGAGAATTCCCGGCTAGCAGCTTCCCTGTGGCGGGGAAGTGCAAACGTACACGTTTTCGGCCGAAAACGCGTTTTCCGGCGAAAACGCACACCACGGCTCTTTCTGAGAAAAAGCAAGCACGGAGGACGAGAACCGCTTTTGCCCTGCGTAGCGTTCCGGGCAGCGGGTAGAACCAGGCAGAGAATTCCCGGCTAGCAGCTTCCCTGTGGCGGGGAAGTGCAAACGTACACGTTTTCGGCCGAAAACGCGTTTTCCGGCGAAAACGCACACCACGGCTCTTTCTGAGAAAAAGCAAGCACGGAGGACGAGAACCGCTTTTGCCCTGCGTAGCGTTCCGGGCAGCGGGTAGAACCAGGCAGAGAATTCCCGGCTAGCAGCTTCCCTGTGGCGGGGAAGTGCAAACGTACACGTTTTCGGCCGAAAACGCGTTTTCCGGCGAAAACGCACACCACGGCTCTTTCTGAGAAAAAGCAAGCACGGAGGACGAGAACCGCTTTTGCCCTGCGTAGCGTTCCGGGCAGCGGGTAGAACCAGGCAGAGAATTCCCGGCTAGCAGCTTCCCTGTGGCGGGGAAGTGCAAACGTACACGTTTTCGGCCGAAAACGCGTTTTCCGGCGAAAACGCACACCACGGCTCTTTCTGAGAAAAAGCAAGCACGGAGGACGAGAACCGCTTTTGCCCTGCGTAGCGTTCCGGGCAGCGGGTAGAACCAGGCAGAGAATTCCCGGCTAGCAGCTTCCCTGTGGCGGGGAAGTGCAAACGTACACGTTTTCGGCCGAAAACGCGTTTTCCGGCGAAAACGCACACCACGGCTCTTTCTGAGAAAAAGCAAGCACGGAGGACGAGAACCGCTTTTGCCCTGCGTAGCGTTCCGGGCAGCGGGTAGAACCAGGCAGAGAATTCCCGGCTAGCAGCTTCCCTGTGGCGGGGAAGTGCAAACGTACACGTTTTCGGCCGAAAACGCGTTTTCCGGCGAAAACGCACACCACGGCTCTTTCTGAGAAAAAGCAAGCACGGAGGACGAGAACCGCTTTTGCCCTGCGTAGCGTTCCGGGCAGCGGGTAGAACCAGGCAGAGAATTCCCGGCTAGCAGCTTCCCTGTGGCGGGGAAGTGCAAACGTACACGTTTTCGGCCGAAAACGCGTTTTCCGGCGAAAACGCACACCACGGCTCTTTCTGAGAAAAAGCAAGCACGGAGGACGAGAACCGCTTTTGCCCTGCGTAGCGTTCCGGGCAGCGGGTAGAACCAGGCAGAGAATTCCCGGCTAGCAGCTTCCCTGTGGCGGGGAAGTGCAAACGTACACGTTTTCGGCCGAAAACGCGTTTTCCGGCGAAAACGCACACCACGGCTCTTTCTGAGAAAAAGCAAGCACGGAGGACGAGAACCGCTTTTGCCCTGCGTAGCGTTCCGGGCAGCGGGTAGAACCAGGCAGAGAATTCCCGGCTAGCAGCTTCCCTGTGGCGGGGAAGTGCAAACGTACACGTTTTCGGCCGAAAACGCGTTTTCCGGCGAAAACGCACACCACGGCTCTTTCTGAGAAAAAGCAAGCACGGAGGACGAGAACCGCTTTTGCCCTGCGTAGCGTTCCGGGCAGCGGGTAGAACCAGGCAGAGAATTCCCGGCTAGCAGCTTCCCTGTGGCGGGGAAGTGCAAACGTACACGTTTTCGGCCGAAAACGCGTTTTCCGGCGAAAACGCACACCACGGCTCTTTCTGAGAAAAAGCAAGCACGGAGGACGAGAACCGCTTTTGCCCTGCGTAGCGTTCCGGGCAGCGGGTAGAACCAGGCAGAGAATTCCCGGCTAGCAGCTTCCCTGTGGCGGGGAAGTGCAAACGTACACGTTTTCGGCCGAAAACGCGTTTTCCGGCGAAAACGCACACCACGGCTCTTTCTGAGAAAAAGCAAGCACGGAGGACGAGAACCGCTTTTGCCCTGCGTAGCGTTCCGGGCAGCGGGTAGAACCAGGCAGAGAATTCCCGGCTAGCAGCTTCCCTGTGGCGGGGAAGTGCAAACGTACACGTTTTCGGCCGAAAACGCGTTTTCCGGCGAAAACGCACACCACGGCTCTTTCTGAGAAAAAGCAAGCACGGAGGACGAGAACCGCTTTTGCCCTGCGTAGCGTTCCGGGCAGCGGGTAGAACCAGGCAGAGAATTCCCGGCTAGCAGCTTCCCTGTGGCGGGGAAGTGCAAACGTACACGTTTTCGGCCGAAAACGCGTTTTCCGGCGAAAACGCACTCCACGGCTCTTTCTGAGAAAAAGCAAGCACGGAGGACGAGAACCGCTTTTGCCCTGCGTAGCGTTCCGGGCAGCGGGTAGAACCAGGCAGAGAATTCCCGGCTAGCAGCTTCCCTGTGGCGGGGAAGTGCAAACGTACACGTTTTCGGCCGAAAACGCGTTTTCCGGCGAAAACGCACACCACGGCTCTTTCTGAGAAAAAGCAAGCACGGAGGACGAGAACCGCTTTTGCCCTGCGTAGCGTTCCGGGCAGCGGGTAGAACCAGGCAGAGAATTCCCGGCTAGCAGCTTCCCTGTGGCGGGGAAGTGCAAACGTACACGTTTTCGGCCGAAAACGCGTTTTCCGGCGAAAACGCACACCACGGCTCTTTCTGAGAAAAAGCAAGCACGGAGGACGAGAACCGCTTTTGCCCTGCGTAGCGTTCCGGGCAGCGGGTAGAACCAGGCAGAGAATTCCCGGCTAGCAGCTTCCCTGTGGCGGGGAAGTGCAAACGTACACGTTTTCGGCCGAAAACGCGTTTTCCGGCGAAAACGCACACCACGGCTCTTTCTGAGAAAAAGCAAGCACGGAGGACGAGAACCGCTTTTGCCCTGCGTAGCGTTCCGGGCAGCGGGTAGAACCAGGCAGAGAATTCCCGGCTAGCAGCTTCCCTGTGGCGGGGAAGTGCAAACGTACACGTTTTCGGCCGAAAACGCGTTTTCCGGCGAAAACGCACACCACGGCTCTTTCTGAGAAAAAGCAAGCACGGAGGACGAGAACCGCTTTTGCCCTGCGTAGCGTTCCGGGCAGCGGGTAGAACCAGGCAGAGAATTCCCGGCTAGCAGCTTCCCTGTGGCGGGGAAGTGCAAACGTACACGTTTTCGGCCGAAAACGCGTTTTCCGGCGAAAACGCACACCACGGCTCTTTCTGAGAAAAAGCAAGCACGGAGGACGAGAACCGCTTTTGCCCTGCGTAGCGTTCCGGGCAGCGGATAGAACCAGGCAGAGAATTCCCGGCTAGCAGCTTCCCTGTGGCGGGGAAGTGCAAACGTACACGTTTTCGGCCGAAAACGCGTTTTCCGGCGAAAACGCACTCCACGGCTCTTTCTGAGAAAAAGCAAGCACGGAGGACGAGAACCGCTTTTGCCCTGCGTAGCGTTCCGGGCAGCGGGTAGAACCAGGCAGAGAATTCCCGGCTAGCAGCTTCCCTGTGGCGGGGAAGTGCAAACGTACACGTTTTCGGCCGAAAACGCGTTTTCCGGCGAAAACGCACACCACGGCTCTTTCTGAGAAAAAGCAAGCACGGAGGACGAGAACCGCTTTTGCCCTGCGTAGCGTTCCGGGCAGCGGGTAGAACCAGGCAGAGAATTCCCGGCTAGCAGCTTCCCTGTGGCGGGGAAGTGCAAACGTACACGTTTTCGGCCGAAAAGGCGTTTTCCGGCGAAAACGCACACCACGGCTCTTTCTGAGAAAAAGCAAGCACGGAGGACGAGAACCGCTTTTGCCCTGCGTAGCGTTCCGGGCAGCGGGTAGAACCAGGCAGAGAATTCCCGGCTAGCAGCTTCCCTGTGGCGGGGAAGTGCAAACGTACACGTTTTCGGCCGAAAACGCGTTTTCCGGCGAAAACGCACACCACGGCTCTTTCTGAGAAAAAGCAAGCACGGAGGACGAGAACCGCTTTTGCCCTGCGTAGCGTTCCGGGCAGCGGGTAGAACCAGGCAGAGAATTCCCGGCTAGCAGCTTCCCTGTGGCGGGGAAGTGCAAACGTACACGTTTTCGGCCGAAAACGCGTTTTCCGGCGAAAACGCACACCACGGCTCTTTCTGAGAAAAAGCAAGCACGGAGGACGAGAACCGCTTTTGCCCTGCGTAGCGTTCCGGGCAGCGGGTAGAACCAGGCAGAGAATTCCCGGCTAGCAGCTTCCCTGTGGCGGGGAAGTGCAAACGTACACGTTTTCGGCCGAAAACGCGTTTTCCGGCGAAAACGCACACCACGGCTCTTTCTGAGAAAAAGCAAGCACGGAGGACGAGAACCGCTTTTGCCCTGCGTAGCGTTCCGGGCAGCGGGTAGAACCAGGCAGAGAATTCCCGGCTAGCAGCTTCCCTGTGGCGGGGAAGTGCAAACGTACACGTTTTCGGCCGAAAACGCGTTTTCCGGCGAAAACGCACACCACGGCTCTTTCTGAGAAAAAGCAAGCACGGAGGACGAGAACCGCTTTTGCCCTGCGTAGCGTTCCGGGCAGCGGGTAGAACCAGGCAGAGAATTCCCGGCTAGCAGCTTCCCTGTGGCGGGGAAGTGCAAACGTACACGTTTTCGGCCGAAAACGCGTTTTCCGGCGAAAACGCACACCACGGCTCTTTCTGAGAAAAAGCAAGCACGGAGGACGAGAACCGCTTTTGCCCTGCGTAGCGTTCCGGGCAGCGGGTAGAACCAGGCAGAGAATTCCCGGCTAGCAGCTTCCCTGTGGCGGGGAAGTGCAAACGTACACGTTTTCGGCCGAAAACGCGTTTTCCGGCGAAAACGCACACCACGGCTCTTTCTGAGAAAAAGCAAGCACGGAGGACGAGAACCGCTTTTGCCCTGCGTAGCGTTCCGGGCAGCGGGTAGAACCAGGCAGAGAATTCCCGGCTAGCAGCTTCCCTGTGGCGGGGAAGTGCAAACGTACACGTTTTCGGCCGAAAACGCGTTTTCCGGCGAAAACGCACACCACGGCTCTTTCTGAGAAAAAGCAAGCACGGAGGACGAGAACCGCTTTTGCCCTGCGTAGCGTTCCGGGCAGCGGGTAGAACCAGGCAGAGAATTCCCGGCTAGCAGCTTCCCTGTGGCGGGGAAGTGCAAACGTACACGTTTTCGGCCGAAAACGCGTTTTCCGGCGAAAACGCACACCACGGCTCTTTCTGAGAAAAAGCAAGCACGGAGGACGAGAACCGCTTTTGCCCTGCGTAGCGTTCCGGGCAGCGGGTAGAACCAGGCAGAGAATTCCCGGCTAGCAGCTTCCCTGTGGCGGGGAAGTGCAAACGTACACGTTTTCGGCCGAAAACGCGTTTTCCGGCGAAAACGCACACCACGGCTCTTTCTGAGAAAAAGCAAGCACGGAGGACGAGAACCGCTTTTGCCCTGCGTAGCGTTCCGGGCAGCGGGTAGAACCAGGCAGAGAATTCCCGGCTAGCAGCTTCCCTGTGGCGGGGAAGTGCAAACGTACACGTTTTCGGCCGAAAACGCGTTTTCCGGCGAAAACGCACACCACGGCTCTTTCTGAGAAAAAGCAAGCACGGAGGACGAGAACCGCTTTTGCCCTGCGTAGCGTTCCGGGCAGCGGGTAGAACCAGGCAGAGAATTCCCGGCTAGCAGCTTCCCTGTGGCGGGGAAGTGCAAACGTACACGTTTTCGGCCGAAAACGCGTTTTCCGGCGAAAACGCACTCCACGGCTCTTTCTGAGAAAAAGCAAGCACGGAGGACGAGAACCGCTTTTGCCCTGCGTAGCGTTCCGGGCAGCGGGTAGAACCAGGCAGAGAATTCCCGGCTAGCAGCTTCCCTGTGGCGGGGAAGTGCAAACGTACACGTTTTCGGCCGAAAACGCGTTTTCCGGCGAAAACGCACACCACGGCTCTTTCTGAGAAAAAGCAAGCACGGAGGACGAGAACCGCTTTTGCCCTGCGTAGCGTTCCGGGCAGCGGGTAGAACCAGGCAGAGAATTCCCGGCTAGCAGCTTCCCTGTGGCGGGGAAGTGCAAACGTACACGTTTTCGGCCGAAAACGCGTTTTCCGGCGAAAACGCACACCACGGCTCTTTCTGAGAAAAAGCAAGCACGGAGGACGAGAACCGCTTTTGCCCTGCGTAGCGTTCCGGGCAGCGGGTAGAACCAGGCAGAGAATTCCCGGCTAGCAGCTTCCCTGTGGCGGGGAAGTGCAAACGTACACGTTTTCGGCCGAAAACGCGTTTTCCGGCGAAAACGCACACCACGGCTCTTTCTGAGAAAAAGCAAGCACGGAGGACGAGAACCGCTTTTGCCCTGCGTAGCGTTCCGGGCAGCGGGTAGAACCAGGCAGAGAATTCCCGGCTAGCAGCTTCCCTGTGGCGGGGAAGTGCAAACGTACACGTTTTCGGCCGAAAACGCGTTTTCCGGCGAAAACGCACACCACGGCTCTTTCTGAGAAAAAGCAAGCACGGAGGACGAGAACCGCTTTTGCCCTGCGTAGCGTTCCGGGCAGCGGGTAGAACCAGGCAGAGAATTCCCGGCTAGCAGCTTCCCTGTGGCGGGGAAGTGCAAACGTACACGTTTTCGGCCGAAAACGCGTTTTCCGGCGAAAACGCACACCACGGCTCTTTCTGAGAAAAAGCAAGCACGGAGGACGAGAACCGCTTTTGCCCTGCGTAGCGTTCCGGGCAGCGGGTAGAACCAGGCAGAGAATTCCCGGCTAGCAGCTTCCCTGTGGCGGGGAAGTGCAAACGTACACGTTTTCGGCCGAAAACGCGTTTTCCGGCGAAAACGCACACCACGGCTCTTTCTGAGAAAAAGCAAGCACGGAGGACGAGAACCGCTTTTGCCCTGCGTAGCGTTCCGGGCAGCGGGTAGAACCAGGCAGAGAATTCCCGGCTAGCAGCTTCCCTGTGGCGGGGAAGTGCAAACGTACACGTTTTCGGCCGAAAACGCGTTTTCCGGCGAAAACGCACACCACGGCTCTTTCTGAGAAAAAGCAAGCACGGAGGACGAGAACCGCTTTTGCCCTGCGTAGCGTTCCGGGCAGCGGGTAGAACCAGGCAGAGAATTCCCGGCTAGCAGCTTCCCTGTGGCGGGGAAGTGCAAACGTACACGTTTTCGGCCGAAAACGCGTTTTCCGGCGAAAACGCACACCACGGCTCTTTCTGAGAAAAAGCAAGCACGGAGGACGAGAACCGCTTTTGCCCTGCGTAGCGTTCCGGGCAGCGGGTAGAACCAGGCAGAGAATTCCCGGCTAGCAGCTTCCCTGTGGCGGGGAAGTGCAAACGTACACGTTTTCGGCCGAAAACGCGTTTTCCGGCGAAAACGCACACCACGGCTCTTTCTGAGAAAAAGCAAGCACGGAGGACGAGAACCGCTTTTGCCCTGCGTAGCGTTCCGGGCAGCGGGTAGAACCAGGCAGAGAATTCCCGGCTAGCAGCTTCCCTGTGGCGGGGAAGTGCAAACGTACACGTTTTCGGCCGAAAACGCGTTTTCCGGCGAAAACGCACACCACGGCTCTTTCTGAGAAAAAGCAAGCACGGAGGACGAGAACCGCTTTTGCCCTGCGTAGCGTTCCGGGCAGCGGGTAGAACCAGGCAGAGAATTCCCGGCTAGCAGCTTCCCTGTGGCGGGGAAGTGCAAACGTACACGTTTTCGGCCGAAAACGCGTTTTCCGGCGAAAACGCACACCACGGCTCTTTCTGAGAAAAAGCAAGCACGGAGGACGAGAACCGCTTTTGCCCTGCGTAGCGTTCCGGGCAGCGGGTAGAACCAGGCAGAGAATTCCCGGCTAGCAGCTTCCCTGTGGCGGGGAAGTGCAAACGTACACGTTTTCGGCCGAAAACGCGTTTTCCGGCGAAAACGCACACCACGGCTCTTTCTGAGAAAAAGCAAGCACGGAGGACGAGAACCGCTTTTGCCCTGCGTAGCGTTCCGGGCAGCGGGTAGAACCAGGCAGAGAATTCCCGGCTAGCAGCTTCCCTGTGGCGGGGAAGTGCAAACGTACACGTTTTCGGCCGAAAACGCGTTTTCCGGCGAAAACGCACACCACGGCTCTTTCTGAGAAAAAGCAAGCACGGAGGACGAGAACCGCTTTTGCCCTGCGTAGCGTTCCGGGCAGCGGGTAGAACCAGGCAGAGAATTCCCGGCTAGCAGCTTCCCTGTGGCGGGGAAGTGCAAACGTACACGTTTTCGGCCGAAAACGCGTTTTCCGGCGAAAACGCACACCACGGCTCTTTCTGAGAAAAAGCAAGCACGGAGGACGAGAACCGCTTTTGCCCTGCGTAGCGTTCCGGGCAGCGGGTAGAACCAGGCAGAGAATTCCCGGCTAGCAGCTTCCCTGTGGCGGGGAAGTGCAAACGTACACGTTTTCGGCCGAAAACGCGTTTTCCGGCGAAAACGCACACCACGGCTCTTTCTGAGAAAAAGCAAGCACGGAGGACGAGAACCGCTTTTGCCCTGCGTAGCGTTCCGGGCAGCGGGTAGAACCAGGCAGAGAATTCCCGGCTAGCAGCTTCCCTGTGGCGGGGAAGTGCAAACGTACACGTTTTCGGCCGAAAACGCGTTTTCCGGCGAAAACGCACACCACGGCTCTTTCTGAGAAAAAGCAAGCACGGAGGACGAGAACCGCTTTTGCCCTGCGTAGCGTTCCGGGCAGCGGGTAGAACCAGGCAGAGAATTCCCGGCTAGCAGCTTCCCTGTGGCGGGGAAGTGCAAACGTACACGTTTTCGGCCGAAAACGCGTTTTCCGGCGAAAACGCACACCACGGCTCTTTCTGAGAAAAAGCAAGCACGGAGGACGAGAACCGCTTTTGCCCTGCGTAGCGTTCCGGGCAGCGGGTAGAACCAGGCAGAGAATTCCCGGCTAGCAGCTTCCCTGTGGCGGGGAAGTGCAAACGTACACGTTTTCGGCCGAAAACGCGTTTTCCGGCGAAAACGCACACCACGGCTCTTTCTGAGAAAAAGCAAGCACGGAGGACGAGAACCGCTTTTGCCCTGCGTAGCGTTCCGGGCAGCGGGTAGAACCAGGCAGAGAATTCCCGGCTAGCAGCTTCCCTGTGGCGGGGAAGTGCAAACGTACACGTTTTCGGCCGAAAACGCGTTTTCCGGCGAAAACGCACACCACGGCTCTTTCTGAGAAAAAGCAAGCACGGAGGACGAGAACCGCTTTTGCCCTGCGTAGCGTTCCGGGCAGCGGGTAGAACCAGGCAGAGAATTCCCGGCTAGCAGCTTCCCTGTGGCGGGGAAGTGCAAACGTACACGTTTTCGGCCGAAAACGCGTTTTCCGGCGAAAACGCACACCACGGCTCTTTCTGAGAAAAAGCAAGCACGGAGGACGAGAACCGCTTTTGCCCTGCGTAGCGTTCCGGGCAGCGGGTAGAACCAGGCAGAGAATTCCCGGCTAGCAGCTTCCCTGTGGCGGGGAAGTGCAAACGTACACGTTTTCGGCCGAAAACGCGTTTTCCGGCGAAAACGCACACCACGGCTCTTTCTGAGAAAAAGCAAGCACGGAGGACGAGAACCGCTTTTGCCCTGCGTAGCGTTCCGGGCAGCGGGTAGAACCAGGCAGAGAATTCCCGGCTAGCAGCTTCCCTGTGGCGGGGAAGTGCAAACGTACACGTTTTCGGCCGAAAACGCGTTTTCCGGCGAAAACGCACACCACGGCTCTTTCTGAGAAAAAGCAAGCACGGAGGACGAGAACCGCTTTTGCCCTGCGTAGCGTTCCGGGCAGCGGGTAGAACCAGGCAGAGAATTCCCGGCTAGCAGCTTCCCTGTGGCGGGGAAGTGCAAACGTACACGTTTTCGGCCGAAAACGCGTTTTCCGGCGAAAACGCACACCACGGCTCTTTCTGAGAAAAAGCAAGCACGGAGGACGAGAACCGCTTTTGCCCTGCGTAGCGTTCCGGGCAGCGGGTAGAACCAGGCAGAGAATTCCCGGCTAGCAGCTTCCCTGTGGCGGGGAAGTGCAAACGTACACGTTTTCGGCCGAAAACGCGTTTTCCGGCGAAAACGCACACCACGGCTCTTTCTGAGAAAAAGCAAGCACGGAGGACGAGAACCGCTTTTGCCCTGCGTAGCGTTCCGGGCAGCGGGTAGAACCAGGCAGAGAATTCCCGGCTAGCAGCTTCCCTGTGGCGGGGAAGTGCAAACGTACACGTTTTCGGCCGAAAACGCGTTTTCCGGCGAAAACGCACACCACGGCTCTTTCTGAGAAAAAGCAAGCACGGAGGACGAGAACCGCTTTTGCCCTGCGTAGCGTTCCGGGCAGCGGGTAGAACCAGGCAGAGAATTCCCGGCTAGCAGCTTCCCTGTGGCGGGGAAGTGCAAACGTACACGTTTTCGGCCGAAAACGCGTTTTCCGGCGAAAACGCACACCACGGCTCTTTCTGAGAAAAAGCAAGCACGGAGGACGAGAACCGCTTTTGCCCTGCGTAGCGTTCCGGGCAGCGGGTAGAACCAGGCAGAGAATTCCCGGCTAGCAGCTTCCCTGTGGCGGGGAAGTGCAAACGTACACGTTTTCGGCCGAAAACGCGTTTTCCGGCGAAAACGCACACCACGGCTCTTTCTGAGAAAAAGCAAGCACGGAGGACGAGAACCGCTTTTGCCCTGCGTAGCGTTCCGGGCAGCGGGTAGAACCAGGCAGAGAATTCCCGGCTAGCAGCTTCCCTGTGGCGGGGAAGTGCAAACGTACACGTTTTCGGCCGAAAACGCGTTTTCCGGCGAAAACGCACACCACGGCTCTTTCTGAGAAAAAGCAAGCACGGAGGACGAGAACCGCTTTTGCCCTGCGTAGCGTTCCGGGCAGCGGGTAGAACCAGGCAGAGAATTCCCGGCTAGCAGCTTCCCTGTGGCGGGGAAGTGCAAACGTACACGTTTTCGGCCGAAAACGCGTTTTCCGGCGAAAACGCACACCACGGCTCTTTCTGAGAAAAAGCAAGCACGGAGGACGAGAACCGCTTTTGCCCTGCGTAGCGTTCCGGGCAGCGGGTAGAACCAGGCAGAGAATTCCCGGCTAGCAGCTTCCCTGTGGCGGGGAAGTGCAAACGTACACGTTTTCGGCCGAAAACGCGTTTTCCGGCGAAAACGCACACCACGGCTCTTTCTGAGAAAAAGCAAGCACGGAGGACGAGAACCGCTTTTGCCCTGCGTAGCGTTCCGGGCAGCGGGTAGAACCAGGCAGAGAATTCCCGGCTAGCAGCTTCCCTGTGGCGGGGAAGTGCAAACGTACACGTTTTCGGCCGAAAACGCGTTTTCCGGCGAAAACGCACACCACGGCTCTTTCTGAGAAAAAGCAAGCACGGAGGACGAGAACCGCTTTTGCCCTGCGTAGCGTTCCGGGCAGCGGGTAGAACCAGGCAGAGAATTCCCGGCTAGCAGCTTCCCTGTGGCGGGGAAGTGCAAACGTACACGTTTTCGGCCGAAAACGCGTTTTCCGGCGAAAACGCACACCACGGCTCTTTCTGAGAAAAAGCAAGCACGGAGGACGAGAACCGCTTTTGCCCTGCGTAGCGTTCCGGGCAGCGGGTAGAACCAGGCAGAGAATTCCCGGCTAGCAGCTTCCCTGTGGCGGGGAAGTGCAAACGTACACGTTTTCGGCCGAAAACGCGTTTTCCGGCGAAAACGCACACCACGGCTCTTTCTGAGAAAAAGCAAGCACGGAGGACGAGAACCGCTTTTGCCCTGCGTAGCGTTCCGGGCAGCGGGTAGAACCAGGCAGAGAATTCCCGGCTAGCAGCTTCCCTGTGGCGGGGAAGTGCAAACGTACACGTTTTCGGCCGAAAACGCGTTTTCCGGCGAAAACGCACACCACGGCTCTTTCTGAGAAAAAGCAAGCACGGAGGACGAGAACCGCTTTTGCCCTGCGTAGCGTTCCGGGCAGCGGGTAGAACCAGGCAGAGAATTCCCGGCTAGCAGCTTCCCTGTGGCGGGGAAGTGCAAACGTACACGTTTTCGGCCGAAAACGCGTTTTCCGGCGAAAACGCACACCACGGCTCTTTCTGAGAAAAAGCAAGCACGGAGGACGAGAACCGCTTTTGCCCTGCGTAGCGTTCCGGGCAGCGGGTAGAACCAGGCAGAGAATTCCCGGCTAGCAGCTTCCCTGTGGCGGGGAAGTGCAAACGTACACGTTTTCGGCCGAAAACGCGTTTTCCGGCGAAAACGCACACCACGGCTCTTTCTGAGAAAAAGCAAGCACGGAGGACGAGAACCGCTTTTGCCCTGCGTAGCGTTCCGGGCAGCGGGTAGAACCAGGCAGAGAATTCCCGGCTAGCAGCTTCCCTGTGGCGGGGAAGTGCAAACGTACACGTTTTCGGCCGAAAACGCGTTTTCCGGCGAAAACGCACACCACGGCTCTTTCTGAGAAAAAGCAAGCACGGAGGACGAGAACCGCTTTTGCCCTGCGTAGCGTTCCGGGCAGCGGGTAGAACCAGGCAGAGAATTCCCGGCTAGCAGCTTCCCTGTGGCGGGGAAGTGCAAACGTACACGTTTTCGGCCGAAAACGCGTTTTCCGGCGAAAACGCACACCACGGCTCTTTCTGAGAAAAAGCAAGCACGGAGGACGAGAACCGCTTTTGCCCTGCGTAGCGTTCCGGGCAGCGGGTAGAACCAGGCAGAGAATTCCCGGCTAGCAGCTTCCCTGTGGCGGGGAAGTGCAAACGTACACGTTTTCGGCCGAAAACGCGTTTTCCGGCGAAAACGCACACCACGGCTCTTTCTGAGAAAAAGCAAGCACGGAGGACGAGAACCGCTTTTGCCCTGCGTAGCGTTCCGGGCAGCGGGTAGAACCAGGCAGAGAATTCCCGGCTAGCAGCTTCCCTGTGGCGGGGAAGTGCAAACGTACACGTTTTCGGCCGAAAACGCGTTTTCCGGCGAAAACGCACACCACGGCTCTTTCTGAGAAAAAGCAAGCACGGAGGACGAGAACCGCTTTTGCCCTGCGTAGCGTTCCGGGCAGCGGGTAGAACCAGGCAGAGAATTCCCGGCTAGCAGCTTCCCTGTGGCGGGGAAGTGCAAACGTACACGTTTTCGGCCGAAAACGCGTTTTCCGGCGAAAACGCACACCACGGCTCTTTCTGAGAAAAAGCAAGCACGGAGGACGAGAACCGCTTTTGCCCTGCGTAGCGTTCCGGGCAGCGGGTAGAACCAGGCAGAGAATTCCCGGCTAGCAGCTTCCCTGTGGCGGGGAAGTGCAAACGTACACGTTTTCGGCCGAAAACGCGTTTTCCGGCGAAAACGCACACCACGGCTCTTTCTGAGAAAAAGCAAGCACGGAGGACGAGAACCGCTTTTGCCCTGCGTAGCGTTCCGGGCAGCGGGTAGAACCAGGCAGAGAATTCCCGGCTAGCAGCTTCCCTGTGGCGGGGAAGTGCAAACGTACACGTTTTCGGCCGAAAACGCGTTTTCCGGCGAAAACGCACACCACGGCTCTTTCTGAGAAAAAGCAAGCACGGAGGACGAGAACCGCTTTTGCCCTGCGTAGCGTTCCGGGCAGCGGGTAGAACCAGGCAGAGAATTCCCGGCTAGCAGCTTCCCTGTGGCGGGGAAGTGCAAACGTACACGTTTTCGGCCGAAAACGCGTTTTCCGGCGAAAACGCACACCACGGCTCTTTCTGAGAAAAAGCAAGCACGGAGGACGAGAACCGCTTTTGCCCTGCGTAGCGTTCCGGGCAGCGGGTAGAACCAGGCAGAGAATTCCCGGCTAGCAGCTTCCCTGTGGCGGGGAAGTGCAAACGTACACGTTTTCGGCCGAAAACGCGTTTTCCGGCGAAAACGCACACCACGGCTCTTTCTGAGAAAAAGCAAGCACGGAGGACGAGAACCGCTTTTGCCCTGCGTAGCGTTCCGGGCAGCGGGTAGAACCAGGCAGAGAATTCCCGGCTAGCAGCTTCCCTGTGGCGGGGAAGTGCAAACGTACACGTTTTCGGCCGAAAACGCGTTTTCCGGCGAAAACGCACACCACGGCTCTTTCTGAGAAAAAGCAAGCACGGAGGACGAGAACCGCTTTTGCCCTGCGTAGCGTTCCGGGCAGCGGGTAGAACCAGGCAGAGAATTCCCGGCTAGCAGCTTCCCTGTGGCGGGGAAGTGCAAACGTACACGTTTTCGGCCGAAAACGCGTTTTCCGGCGAAAACGCACACCACGGCTCTTTCTGAGAAAAAGCAAGCACGGAGGACGAGAACCGCTTTTGCCCTGCGTAGCGTTCCGGGCAGCGGGTAGAACCAGGCAGAGAATTCCCGGCTAGCAGCTTCCCTGTGGCGGGGAAGTGCAAACGTACACGTTTTCGGCCGAAAACGCGTTTTCCGGCGAAAACGCACACCACGGCTCTTTCTGAGAAAAAGCAAGCACGGAGGACGAGAACCGCTTTTGCCCTGCGTAGCGTTCCGGGCAGCGGGTAGAACCAGGCAGAGAATTCCCGGCTAGCAGCTTCCCTGTGGCGGGGAAGTGCAAACGTACACGTTTTCGGCCGAAAACGCGTTTTCCGGCGAAAACGCACACCACGGCTCTTTCTGAGAAAAAGCAAGCACGGAGGACGAGAACCGCTTTTGCCCTGCGTAGCGTTCCGGGCAGCGGGTAGAACCAGGCAGAGAATTCCCGGCTAGCAGCTTCCCTGTGGCGGGGAAGTGCAAACGTACACGTTTTCGGCCGAAAACGCGTTTTCCGGCGAAAACGCACACCACGGCTCTTTCTGAGAAAAAGCAAGCACGGAGGACGAGAACCGCTTTTGCCCTGCGTAGCGTTCCGGGCAGCGGGTAGAACCAGGCAGAGAATTCCCGGCTAGCAGCTTCCCTGTGGCGGGGAAGTGCAAACGTACACGTTTTCGGCCGAAAACGCGTTTTCCGGCGAAAACGCACACCACGGCTCTTTCTGAGAAAAAGCAAGCACGGAGGACGAGAACCGCTTTTGCCCTGCGTAGCGTTCCGGGCAGCGGGTAGAACCAGGCAGAGAATTCCCGGCTAGCAGCTTCCCTGTGGCGGGGAAGTGCAAACGTACACGTTTTCGGCCGAAAACGCGTTTTCCGGCGAAAACGCACACCACGGCTCTTTCTGAGAAAAAGCAAGCACGGAGGACGAGAACCGCTTTTGCCCTGCGTAGCGTTCCGGGCAGCGGGTAGAACCAGGCAGAGAATTCCCGGCTAGCAGCTTCCCTGTGGCGGGGAAGTGCAAACGTACACGTTTTCGGCCGAAAACGCGTTTTCCGGCGAAAACGCACACCACGGCTCTTTCTGAGAAAAAGCAAGCACGGAGGACGAGAACCGCTTTTGCCCTGCGTAGCGTTCCGGGCAGCGGGTAGAACCAGGCAGAGAATTCCCGGCTAGCAGCTTCCCTGTGGCGGGGAAGTGCAAACGTACACGTTTTCGAAAACGCGTTTTCCGGCGAAAACGCACACCACGGCTCTTTCTGAGAAAAAGCAAGCACGGAGGACGAGAACCGCTTTTGCCCTGCGTAGCGTTCCGGGCAGCGGGTAGAACCAGGCAGAGAATTCCCGGCTAGCAGCTTCCCTGTGGCGGGGAAGTGCAAACGTACACGTTTTCGGCCGAAAACGCGTTTTCCGGCGAAAACGCACACCACGGCTCTTTCTGAGAAAAAGCAAGCACGGAGGACGAGAACCGCTTTTGCCCTGCGTAGCGTTCCGGGCAGCGGGTAGAACCAGGCAGAGAATTCCCGGCTAGCAGCTTCCCTGTGGCGGGGAAGTGCAAACGTACACGTTTTCGGCCGAAAACGCGTTTTCCGGCGAAAACGCACACCACGGCTCTTTCTGAGAAAAAGCAAGCACGGAGGACGAGAACCGCTTTTGCCCTGCGTAGCGTTCCGGGCAGCGGGTAGAACCAGGCAGAGAATTCCCGGCTAGCAGCTTCCCTGTGGCGGGGAAGTGCAAACGTACACGTTTTCGGCCGAAAACGCGTTTTCCGGCGAAAACGCACACCACGGCTCTTTCTGAGAAAAAGCAAGCACGGAGGACGAGAACCGCTTTTGCCCTGCGTAGCGTTCCGGGCAGCGGGTAGAACCAGGCAGAGAATTCCCGGCTAGCAGCTTCCCTGTGGCGGGGAAGTGCAAACGTACACGTTTTCGGCCGAAAACGCGTTTTCCGGCGAAAACGCACACCACGGCTCTTTCTGAGAAAAAGCAAGCACGGAGGACGAGAACCGCTTTTGCCCTGCGTAGCGTTCCGGGCAGCGGGTAGAACCAGGCAGAGAATTCCCGGCTAGCAGCTTCCCTGTGGCGGGGAAGTGCAAACGTACACGTTTTCGGCCGAAAACGCGTTTTCCGGCGAAAACGCACACCACGGCTCTTTCTGAGAAAAAGCAAGCACGGAGGACGAGAACCGCTTTTGCCCTGCGTAGCGTTCCGGGCAGCGGGTAGAACCAGGCAGAGAATTCCCGGCTAGCAGCTTCCCTGTGGCGGGGAAGTGCAAACGTACACGTTTTCGGCCGAAAACGCGTTTTCCGGCGAAAACGCACACCACGGCTCTTTCTGAGAAAAAGCAAGCACGGAGGACGAGAACCGCTTTTGCCCTGCGTAGCGTTCCGGGCAGCGGGTAGAACCAGGCAGAGAATTCCCGGCTAGCAGCTTCCCTGTGGCGGGGAAGTGCAAACGTACACGTTTTCGGCCGAAAACGCGTTTTCCGGCGAAAACGCACACCACGGCTCTTTCTGAGAAAAAGCAAGCACGGAGGACGAGAACCGCTTTTGCCCTGCGTAGCGTTCCGGGCAGCGGGTAGAACCAGGCAGAGAATTCCCGGCTAGCAGCTTCCCTGTGGCGGGGAAGTGCAAACGTACACGTTTTCGGCCGAAAACGCGTTTTCCGGCGAAAACGCACACCACGGCTCTTTCTGAGAAAAAGCAAGCACGGAGGACGAGAACCGCTTTTGCCCTGCGTAGCGTTCCGGGCAGCGGGTAGAACCAGGCAGAGAATTCCCGGCTAGCAGCTTCCCTGTGGCGGGGAAGTGCAAACGTACACGTTTTCGGCCGAAAACGCGTTTTCCGGCGAAAACGCACACCACGGCTCTTTCTGAGAAAAAGCAAGCACGGAGGACGAGAACCGCTTTTGCCCTGCGTAGCGTTCCGGGCAGCGGGTAGAACCAGGCAGAGAATTCCCGGCTAGCAGCTTCCCTGTGGCGGGGAAGTGCAAACGTACACGTTTTCGGCCGAAAACGCGTTTTCCGGCGAAAACGCACACCACGGCTCTTTCTGAGAAAAAGCAAGCACGGAGGACGAGAACCGCTTTTGCCCTGCGTAGCGTTCCGGGCAGCGGGTAGAACCAGGCAGAGAATTCCCGGCTAGCAGCTTCCCTGTGGCGGGGAAGTGCAAACGTACACGTTTTCGGCCGAAAACGCGTTTTCCGGCGAAAACGCACACCACGGCTCTTTCTGAGAAAAAGCAAGCACGGAGGACGAGAACCGCTTTTGCCCTGCGTAGCGTTCCGGGCAGCGGGTAGAACCAGGCAGAGAATTCCCGGCTAGCAGCTTCCCTGTGGCGGGGAAGTGCAAACGTACACGTTTTCGGCCGAAAACGCGTTTTCCGGCGAAAACGCACACCACGGCTCTTTCTGAGAAAAAGCAAGCACGGAGGACGAGAACCGCTTTTGCCCTGCGTAGCGTTCCGGGCAGCGGGTAGAACCAGGCAGAGAATTCCCGGCTAGCAGCTTCCCTGTGGCGGGGAAGTGCAAACGTACACGTTTTCGGCCGAAAACGCGTTTTCCGGCGAAAACGCACACCACGGCTCTTTCTGAGAAAAAGCAAGCACGGAGGACGAGAACCGCTTTTGCCCTGCGTAGCGTTCCGGGCAGCGGGTAGAACCAGGCAGAGAATTCCCGGCTAGCAGCTTCCCTGTGGCGGGGAAGTGCAAACGTACACGTTTTCGGCCGAAAACGCGTTTTCCGGCGAAAACGCACACCACGGCTCTTTCTGAGAAAAAGCAAGCACGGAGGACGAGAACCGCTTTTGCCCTGCGTAGCGTTCCGGGCAGCGGGTAGAACCAGGCAGAGAATTCCCGGCTAGCAGCTTCCCTGTGGCGGGGAAGTGCAAACGTACACGTTTTCGGCCGAAAACGCGTTTTCCGGCGAAAACGCACACCACGGCTCTTTCTGAGAAAAAGCAAGCACGGAGGACGAGAACCGCTTTTGCCCTGCGTAGCGTTCCGGGCAGCGGGTAGAACCAGGCAGAGAATTCCCGGCTAGCAGCTTCCCTGTGGCGGGGAAGTGCAAACGTACACGTTTTCGGCCGAAAACGCGTTTTCCGGCGAAAACGCACACCACGGCTCTTTCTGAGAAAAAGCAAGCACGGAGGACGAGAACCGCTTTTGCCCTGCGTAGCGTTCCGGGCAGCGGGTAGAACCAGGCAGAGAATTCCCGGCTAGCAGCTTCCCTGTGGCGGGGAAGTGCAAACGTACACGTTTTCGGCCGAAAACGCGTTTTCCGGCGAAAACGCACACCACGGCTCTTTCTGAGAAAAAGCAAGCACGGAGGACGAGAACCGCTTTTGCCCTGCGTAGCGTTCCGGGCAGCGGGTAGAACCAGGCAGAGAATTCCCGGCTAGCAGCTTCCCTGTGGCGGGGAAGTGCAAACGTACACGTTTTCGGCCGAAAACGCGTTTTCCGGCGAAAACGCACACCACGGCTCTTTCTGAGAAAAAGCAAGCACGGAGGACGAGAACCGCTTTTGCCCTGCGTAGCGTTCCGGGCAGCGGGTAGAACCAGGCAGAGAATTCCCGGCTAGCAGCTTCCCTGTGGCGGGGAAGTGCAAACGTACACGTTTTCGGCCGAAAACGCGTTTTCCGGCGAAAACGCACACCACGGCTCTTTCTGAGAAAAAGCAAGCACGGAGGACGAGAACCGCTTTTGCCCTGCGTAGCGTTCCGGGCAGCGGGTAGAACCAGGCAGAGAATTCCCGGCTAGCAGCTTCCCTGTGGCGGGGAAGTGCAAACGTACACGTTTTCGGCCGAAAACGCGTTTTCCGGCGAAAACGCACACCACGGCTCTTTCTGAGAAAAAGCAAGCACGGAGGACGAGAACCGCTTTTGCCCTGCGTAGCGTTCCGGGCAGCGGGTAGAACCAGGCAGAGAATTCCCGGCTAGCAGCTTCCCTGTGGCGGGGAAGTGCAAACGTACACGTTTTCGGCCGAAAACGCGTTTTCCGGCGAAAACGCACACCACGGCTCTTTCTGAGAAAAAGCAAGCACGGAGGACGAGAACCGCTTTTGCCCTGCGTAGCGTTCCGGGCAGCGGGTAGAACCAGGCAGAGAATTCCCGGCTAGCAGCTTCCCTGTGGCGGGGAAGTGCAAACGTACACGTTTTCGGCCGAAAACGCGTTTTCCGGCGAAAACGCACACCACGGCTCTTTCTGAGAAAAAGCAAGCACGGAGGACGAGAACCGCTTTTGCCCTGCGTAGCGTTCCGGGCAGCGGGTAGAACCAGGCAGAGAATTCCCGGCTAGCAGCTTCCCTGTGGCGGGGAAGTGCAAACGTACACGTTTTCGGCCGAAAACGCGTTTTCCGGCGAAAACGCACACCACGGCTCTTTCTGAGAAAAAGCAAGCACGGAGGACGAGAACCGCTTTTGCCCTGCGTAGCGTTCCGGGCAGCGGGTAGAACCAGGCAGAGAATTCCCGGCTAGCAGCTTCCCTGTGGCGGGGAAGTGCAAACGTACACGTTTTCGGCCGAAAACGCGTTTTCCGGCGAAAACGCACACCACGGCTCTTTCTGAGAAAAAGCAAGCACGGAGGACGAGAACCGCTTTTGCCCTGCGTAGCGTTCCGGGCAGCGGGTAGAACCAGGCAGAGAATTCCCGGCTAGCAGCTTCCCTGTGGCGGGGAAGTGCAAACGTACACGTTTTCGGCCGAAAACGCGTTTTCCGGCGAAAACGCACACCACGGCTCTTTCTGAGAAAAAGCAAGCACGGAGGACGAGAACCGCTTTTGCCCTGCGTAGCGTTCCGGGCAGCGGGTAGAACCAGGCAGAGAATTCCCGGCTAGCAGCTTCCCTGTGGCGGGGAAGTGCAAACGTACACGTTTTCGGCCGAAAACGCGTTTTCCGGCGAAAACGCACACCACGGCTCTTTCTGAGAAAAAGCAAGCACGGAGGACGAGAACCGCTTTTGCCCTGCGTAGCGTTCCGGGCAGCGGGTAGAACCAGGCAGAGAATTCCCGGCTAGCAGCTTCCCTGTGGCGGGGAAGTGCAAACGTACACGTTTTCGGCCGAAAACGCGTTTTCCGGCGAAAACGCACACCACGGCTCTTTCTGAGAAAAAGCAAGCACGGAGGACGAGAACCGCTTTTGCCCTGCGTAGCGTTCCGGGCAGCGGGTAGAACCAGGCAGAGAATTCCCGGCTAGCAGCTTCCCTGTGGCGGGGAAGTGCAAACGTACACGTTTTCGGCCGAAAACGCGTTTTCCGGCGAAAACGCACACCACGGCTCTTTCTGAGAAAAAGCAAGCACGGAGGACGAGAACCGCTTTTGCCCTGCGTAGCGTTCCGGGCAGCGGGTAGAACCAGGCAGAGAATTCCCGGCTAGCAGCTTCCCTGTGGCGGGGAAGTGCAAACGTACACGTTTTCGGCCGAAAACGCGTTTTCCGGCGAAAACGCACACCACGGCTCTTTCTGAGAAAAAGCAAGCACGGAGGACGAGAACCGCTTTTGCCCTGCGTAGCGTTCCGGGCAGCGGGTAGAACCAGGCAGAGAATTCCCGGCTAGCAGCTTCCCTGTGGCGGGGAAGTGCAAACGTACACGTTTTCGGCCGAAAACGCGTTTTCCGGCGAAAACGCACACCACGGCTCTTTCTGAGAAAAAGCAAGCACGGAGGACGAGAACCGCTTTTGCCCTGCGTAGCGTTCCGGGCAGCGGGTAGAACCAGGCAGAGAATTCCCGGCTAGCAGCTTCCCTGTGGCGGGGAAGTGCAAACGTACACGTTTTCGGCCGAAAACGCGTTTTCCGGCGAAAACGCACACCACGGCTCTTTCTGAGAAAAAGCAAGCACGGAGGACGAGAACCGCTTTTGCCCTGCGTAGCGTTCCGGGCAGCGGGTAGAACCAGGCAGAGAATTCCCGGCTAGCAGCTTCCCTGTGGCGGGGAAGTGCAAACGTACACGTTTTCGGCCGAAAACGCGTTTTCCGGCGAAAACGCACACCACGGCTCTTTCTGAGAAAAAGCAAGCACGGAGGACGAGAACCGCTTTTGCCCTGCGTAGCGTTCCGGGCAGCGGGTAGAACCAGGCAGAGAATTCCCGGCTAGCAGCTTCCCTGTGGCGGGGAAGTGCAAACGTACACGTTTTCGGCCGAAAACGCGTTTTCCGGCGAAAACGCACACCACGGCTCTTTCTGAGAAAAAGCAAGCACGGAGGACGAGAACCGCTTTTGCCCTGCGTAGCGTTCCGGGCAGCGGGTAGAACCAGGCAGAGAATTCCCGGCTAGCAGCTTCCCTGTGGCGGGGAAGTGCAAACGTACACGTTTTCGGCCGAAAACGCGTTTTCCGGCGAAAACGCACACCACGGCTCTTTCTGAGAAAAAGCAAGCACGGAGGACGAGAACCGCTTTTGCCCTGCGTAGCGTTCCGGGCAGCGGGTAGAACCAGGCAGAGAATTCCCGGCTAGCAGCTTCCCTGTGGCGGGGAAGTGCAAACGTACACGTTTTCGGCCGAAAACGCGTTTTCCGGCGAAAACGCACACCACGGCTCTTTCTGAGAAAAAGCAAGCACGGAGGACGAGAACCGCTTTTGCCCTGCGTAGCGTTCCGGGCAGCGGGTAGAACCAGGCAGAGAATTCCCGGCTAGCAGCTTCCCTGTGGCGGGGAAGTGCAAACGTACACGTTTTCGGCCGAAAACGCGTTTTCCGGCGAAAACGCACACCACGGCTCTTTCTGAGAAAAAGCAAGCACGGAGGACGAGAACCGCTTTTGCCCTGCGTAGCGTTCCGGGCAGCGGGTAGAACCAGGCAGAGAATTCCCGGCTAGCAGCTTCCCTGTGGCGGGGAAGTGCAAACGTACACGTTTTCGGCCGAAAACGCGTTTTCCGGCGAAAACGCACACCACGGCTCTTTCTGAGAAAAAGCAAGCACGGAGGACGAGAACCGCTTTTGCCCTGCGTAGCGTTCCGGGCAGCGGGTAGAACCAGGCAGAGAATTCCCGGCTAGCAGCTTCCCTGTGGCGGGGAAGTGCAAACGTACACGTTTTCGGCCGAAAACGCGTTTTCCGGCGAAAACGCACACCACGGCTCTTTCTGAGAAAAAGCAAGCACGGAGGACGAGAACCGCTTTTGCCCTGCGTAGCGTTCCGGGCAGCGGGTAGAACCAGGCAGAGAATTCCCGGCTAGCAGCTTCCCTGTGGCGGGGAAGTGCAAACGTACACGTTTTCGGCCGAAAACGCGTTTTCCGGCGAAAACGCACACCACGGCTCTTTCTGAGAAAAAGCAAGCACGGAGGACGAGAACCGCTTTTGCCCTGCGTAGCGTTCCGGGCAGCGGGTAGAACCAGGCAGAGAATTCCCGGCTAGCAGCTTCCCTGTGGCGGGGAAGTGCAAACGTACACGTTTTCGGCCGAAAACGCGTTTTCCGGCGAAAACGCACACCACGGCTCTTTCTGAGAAAAAGCAAGCACGGAGGACGAGAACCGCTTTTGCCCTGCGTAGCGTTCCGGGCAGCGGGTAGAACCAGGCAGAGAATTCCCGGCTAGCAGCTTCCCTGTGGCGGGGAAGTGCAAACGTACACGTTTTCGGCCGAAAACGCGTTTTCCGGCGAAAACGCACACCACGGCTCTTTCTGAGAAAAAGCAAGCACGGAGGACGAGAACCGCTTTTGCCCTGCGTAGCGTTCCGGGCAGCGGGTAGAACCAGGCAGAGAATTCCCGGCTAGCAGCTTCCCTGTGGCGGGGAAGTGCAAACGTACACGTTTTCGGCCGAAAACGCGTTTTCCGGCGAAAACGCACACCACGGCTCTTTCTGAGAAAAAGCAAGCACGGAGGACGAGAACCGCTTTTGCCCTGCGTAGCGTTCCGGGCAGCGGGTAGAACCAGGCAGAGAATTCCCGGCTAGCAGCTTCCCTGTGGCGGGGAAGTGCAAACGTACACGTTTTCGGCCGAAAACGCGTTTTCCGGCGAAAACGCACACCACGGCTCTTTCTGAGAAAAAGCAAGCACGGAGGACGAGAACCGCTTTTGCCCTGCGTAGCGTTCCGGGCAGCGGGTAGAACCAGGCAGAGAATTCCCGGCTAGCAGCTTCCCTGTGGCGGGGAAGTGCAAACGTACACGTTTTCGGCCGAAAACGCGTTTTCCGGCGAAAACGCACACCACGGCTCTTTCTGAGAAAAAGCAAGCACGGAGGACGAGAACCGCTTTTGCCCTGCGTAGCGTTCCGGGCAGCGGGTAGAACCAGGCAGAGAATTCCCGGCTAGCAGCTTCCCTGTGGCGGGGAAGTGCAAACGTACACGTTTTCGGCCGAAAACGCGTTTTCCGGCGAAAACGCACACCACGGCTCTTTCTGAGAAAAAGCAAGCACGGAGGACGAGAACCGCTTTTGCCCTGCGTAGCGTTCCGGGCAGCGGGTAGAACCAGGCAGAGAATTCCCGGCTAGCAGCTTCCCTGTGGCGGGGAAGTGCAAACGTACACGTTTTCGGCCGAAAACGCGTTTTCCGGCGAAAACGCACACCACGGCTCTTTCTGAGAAAAAGCAAGCACGGAGGACGAGAACCGCTTTTGCCCTGCGTAGCGTTCCGGGCAGCGGGTAGAACCAGGCAGAGAATTCCCGGCTAGCAGCTTCCCTGTGGCGGGGAAGTGCAAACGTACACGTTTTCGGCCGAAAACGCGTTTTCCGGCGAAAACGCACACCACGGCTCTTTCTGAGAAAAAGCAAGCACGGAGGACGAGAACCGCTTTTGCCCTGCGTAGCGTTCCGGGCAGCGGGTAGAACCAGGCAGAGAATTCCCGGCTAGCAGCTTCCCTGTGGCGGGGAAGTGCAAACGTACACGTTTTCGGCCGAAAACGCGTTTTCCGGCGAAAACGCACACCACGGCTCTTTCTGAGAAAAAGCAAGCACGGAGGACGAGAACCGCTTTTGCCCTGCGTAGCGTTCCGGGCAGCGGGTAGAACCAGGCAGAGAATTCCCGGCTAGCAGCTTCCCTGTGGCGGGGAAGTGCAAACGTACACGTTTTCGGCCGAAAACGCGTTTTCCGGCGAAAACGCACACCACGGCTCTTTCTGAGAAAAAGCAAGCACGGAGGACGAGAACCGCTTTTGCCCTGCGTAGCGTTCCGGGCAGCGGGTAGAACCAGGCAGAGAATTCCCGGCTAGCAGCTTCCCTGTGGCGGGGAAGTGCAAACGTACACGTTTTCGGCCGAAAACGCGTTTTCCGGCGAAAACGCACACCACGGCTCTTTCTGAGAAAAAGCAAGCACGGAGGACGAGAACCGCTTTTGCCCTGCGTAGCGTTCCGGGCAGCGGGTAGAACCAGGCAGAGAATTCCCGGCTAGCAGCTTCCCTGTGGCGGGGAAGTGCAAACGTACACGTTTTCGGCCGAAAACGCGTTTTCCGGCGAAAACGCACACCACGGCTCTTTCTGAGAAAAAGCAAGCACGGAGGACGAGAACCGCTTTTGCCCTGCGTAGCGTTCCGGGCAGCGGGTAGAACCAGGCAGAGAATTCCCGGCTAGCAGCTTCCCTGTGGCGGGGAAGTGCAAACGTACACGTTTTCGGCCGAAAACGCGTTTTCCGGCGAAAACGCACACCACGGCTCTTTCTGAGAAAAAGCAAGCACGGAGGACGAGAACCGCTTTTGCCCTGCGTAGCGTTCCGGGCAGCGGGTAGAACCAGGCAGAGAATTCCCGGCTAGCAGCTTCCCTGTGGCGGGGAAGTGCAAACGTACACGTTTTCGGCCGAAAACGCGTTTTCCGGCGAAAACGCACACCACGGCTCTTTCTGAGAAAAAGCAAGCACGGAGGACGAGAACCGCTTTTGCCCTGCGTAGCGTTCCGGGCAGCGGGTAGAACCAGGCAGAGAATTCCCGGCTAGCAGCTTCCCTGTGGCGGGGAAGTGCAAACGTACACGTTTTCGGCCGAAAACGCGTTTTCCGGCGAAAACGCACACCACGGCTCTTTCTGAGAAAAAGCAAGCACGGAGGACGAGAACCGCTTTTGCCCTGCGTAGCGTTCCGGGCAGCGGGTAGAACCAGGCAGAGAATTCCCGGCTAGCAGCTTCCCTGTGGCGGGGAAGTGCAAACGTACACGTTTTCGGCCGAAAACGCGTTTTCCGGCGAAAACGCACACCACGGCTCTTTCTGAGAAAAAGCAAGCACGGAGGACGAGAACCGCTTTTGCCCTGCGTAGCGTTCCGGGCAGCGGGTAGAACCAGGCAGAGAATTCCCGGCTAGCAGCTTCCCTGTGGCGGGGAAGTGCAAACGTACACGTTTTCGGCCGAAAACGCGTTTTCCGGCGAAAACGCACACCACGGCTCTTTCTGAGAAAAAGCAAGCACGGAGGACGAGAACCGCTTTTGCCCTGCGTAGCGTTCCGGGCAGCGGGTAGAACCAGGCAGAGAATTCCCGGCTAGCAGCTTCCCTGTGGCGGGGAAGTGCAAACGTACACGTTTTCGGCCGAAAACGCGTTTTCCGGCGAAAACGCACACCACGGCTCTTTCTGAGAAAAAGCAAGCACGGAGGACGAGAACCGCTTTTGCCCTGCGTAGCGTTCCGGGCAGCGGGTAGAACCAGGCAGAGAATTCCCGGCTAGCAGCTTCCCTGTGGCGGGGAAGTGCAAACGTACACGTTTTCGGCCGAAAACGCGTTTTCCGGCGAAAACGCACACCACGGCTCTTTCTGAGAAAAAGCAAGCACGGAGGACGAGAACCGCTTTTGCCCTGCGTAGCGTTCCGGGCAGCGGGTAGAACCAGGCAGAGAATTCCCGGCTAGCAGCTTCCCTGTGGCGGGGAAGTGCAAACGTACACGTTTTCGGCCGAAAACGCGTTTTCCGGCGAAAACGCACACCACGGCTCTTTCTGAGAAAAAGCAAGCACGGAGGACGAGAACCGCTTTTGCCCTGCGTAGCGTTCCGGGCAGCGGGTAGAACCAGGCAGAGAATTCCCGGCTAGCAGCTTCCCTGTGGCGGGGAAGTGCAAACGTACACGTTTTCGGCCGAAAACGCGTTTTCCGGCGAAAACGCACACCACGGCTCTTTCTGAGAAAAAGCAAGCACGGAGGACGAGAACCGCTTTTGCCCTGCGTAGCGTTCCGGGCAGCGGGTAGAACCAGGCAGAGAATTCCCGGCTAGCAGCTTCCCTGTGGCGGGGAAGTGCAAACGTACACGTTTTCGGCCGAAAACGCGTTTTCCGGCGAAAACGCACACCACGGCTCTTTCTGAGAAAAAGCAAGCACGGAGGACGAGAACCGCTTTTGCCCTGCGTAGCGTTCCGGGCAGCGGGTAGAACCAGGCAGAGAATTCCCGGCTAGCAGCTTCCCTGTGGCGGGGAAGTGCAAACGTACACGTTTTCGGCCGAAAACGCGTTTTCCGGCGAAAACGCACACCACGGCTCTTTCTGAGAAAAAGCAAGCACGGAGGACGAGAACCGCTTTTGCCCTGCGTAGCGTTCCGGGCAGCGGGTAGAACCAGGCAGAGAATTCCCGGCTAGCAGCTTCCCTGTGGCGGGGAAGTGCAAACGTACACGTTTTCGGCCGAAAACGCGTTTTCCGGCGAAAACGCACACCACGGCTCTTTCTGAGAAAAAGCAAGCACGGAGGACGAGAACCGCTTTTGCCCTGCGTAGCGTTCCGGGCAGCGGGTAGAACCAGGCAGAGAATTCCCGGCTAGCAGCTTCCCTGTGGCGGGGAAGTGCAAACGTACACGTTTTCGGCCGAAAACGCGTTTTCCGGCGAAAACGCACACCACGGCTCTTTCTGAGAAAAAGCAAGCACGGAGGACGAGAACCGCTTTTGCCCTGCGTAGCGTTCCGGGCAGCGGGTAGAACCAGGCAGAGAATTCCCGGCTAGCAGCTTCCCTGTGGCGGGGAAGTGCAAACGTACACGTTTTCGGCCGAAAACGCGTTTTCCGGCGAAAACGCACACCACGGCTCTTTCTGAGAAAAAGCAAGCACGGAGGACGAGAACCGCTTTTGCCCTGCGTAGCGTTCCGGGCAGCGGGTAGAACCAGGCAGAGAATTCCCGGCTAGCAGCTTCCCTGTGGCGGGGAAGTGCAAACGTACACGTTTTCGGCCGAAAACGCGTTTTCCGGCGAAAACGCACACCACGGCTCTTTCTGAGAAAAAGCAAGCACGGAGGACGAGAACCGCTTTTGCCCTGCGTAGCGTTCCGGGCAGCGGGTAGAACCAGGCAGAGAATTCCCGGCTAGCAGCTTCCCTGTGGCGGGGAAGTGCAAACGTACACGTTTTCGGCCGAAAACGCGTTTTCCGGCGAAAACGCACACCACGGCTCTTTCTGAGAAAAAGCAAGCACGGAGGACGAGAACCGCTTTTGCCCTGCGTAGCGTTCCGGGCAGCGGGTAGAACCAGGCAGAGAATTCCCGGCTAGCAGCTTCCCTGTGGCGGGGAAGTGCAAACGTACACGTTTTCGGCCGAAAACGCGTTTTCCGGCGAAAACGCACACCACGGCTCTTTCTGAGAAAAAGCAAGCACGGAGGACGAGAACCGCTTTTGCCCTGCGTAGCGTTCCGGGCAGCGGGTAGAACCAGGCAGAGAATTCCCGGCTAGCAGCTTCCCTGTGGCGGGGAAGTGCAAACGTACACGTTTTCGGCCGAAAACGCGTTTTCCGGCGAAAACGCACACCACGGCTCTTTCTGAGAAAAAGCAAGCACGGAGGACGAGAACCGCTTTTGCCCTGCGTAGCGTTCCGGGCAGCGGGTAGAACCAGGCAGAGAATTCCCGGCTAGCAGCTTCCCTGTGGCGGGGAAGTGCAAACGTACACGTTTTCGGCCGAAAACGCGTTTTCCGGCGAAAACGCACACCACGGCTCTTTCTGAGAAAAAGCAAGCACGGAGGACGAGAACCGCTTTTGCCCTGCGTAGCGTTCCGGGCAGCGGGTAGAACCAGGCAGAGAATTCCCGGCTAGCAGCTTCCCTGTGGCGGGGAAGTGCAAACGTACACGTTTTCGGCCGAAAACGCGTTTTCCGGCGAAAACGCACACCACGGCTCTTTCTGAGAAAAAGCAAGCACGGAGGACGAGAACCGCTTTTGCCCTGCGTAGCGTTCCGGGCAGCGGGTAGAACCAGGCAGAGAATTCCCGGCTAGCAGCTTCCCTGTGGCGGGGAAGTGCAAACGTACACGTTTTCGGCCGAAAACGCGTTTTCCGGCGAAAACGCACACCACGGCTCTTTCTGAGAAAAAGCAAGCACGGAGGACGAGAACCGCTTTTGCCCTGCGTAGCGTTCCGGGCAGCGGGTAGAACCAGGCAGAGAATTCCCGGCTAGCAGCTTCCCTGTGGCGGGGAAGTGCAAACGTACACGTTTTCGGCCGAAAACGCGTTTTCCGGCGAAAACGCACACCACGGCTCTTTCTGAGAAAAAGCAAGCACGGAGGACGAGAACCGCTTTTGCCCTGCGTAGCGTTCCGGGCAGCGGGTAGAACCAGGCAGAGAATTCCCGGCTAGCAGCTTCCCTGTGGCGGGGAAGTGCAAACGTACACGTTTTCGGCCGAAAACGCGTTTTCCGGCGAAAACGCACACCACGGCTCTTTCTGAGAAAAAGCAAGCACGGAGGACGAGAACCGCTTTTGCCCTGCGTAGCGTTCCGGGCAGCGGGTAGAACCAGGCAGAGAATTCCCGGCTAGCAGCTTCCCTGTGGCGGGGAAGTGCAAACGTACACGTTTTCGGCCGAAAACGCGTTTTCCGGCGAAAACGCACACCACGGCTCTTTCTGAGAAAAAGCAAGCACGGAGGACGAGAACCGCTTTTGCCCTGCGTAGCGTTCCGGGCAGCGGGTAGAACCAGGCAGAGAATTCCCGGCTAGCAGCTTCCCTGTGGCGGGGAAGTGCAAACGTACACGTTTTCGGCCGAAAACGCGTTTTCCGGCGAAAACGCACACCACGGCTCTTTCTGAGAAAAAGCAAGCACGGAGGACGAGAACCGCTTTTGCCCTGCGTAGCGTTCCGGGCAGCGGGTAGAACCAGGCAGAGAATTCCCGGCTAGCAGCTTCCCTGTGGCGGGGAAGTGCAAACGTACACGTTTTCGGCCGAAAACGCGTTTTCCGGCGAAAACGCACACCACGGCTCTTTCTGAGAAAAAGCAAGCACGGAGGACGAGAACCGCTTTTGCCCTGCGTAGCGTTCCGGGCAGCGGGTAGAACCAGGCAGAGAATTCCCGGCTAGCAGCTTCCCTGTGGCGGGGAAGTGCAAACGTACACGTTTTCGGCCGAAAACGCGTTTTCCGGCGAAAACGCACACCACGGCTCTTTCTGAGAAAAAGCAAGCACGGAGGACGAGAACCGCTTTTGCCCTGCGTAGCGTTCCGGGCAGCGGGTAGAACCAGGCAGAGAATTCCCGGCTAGCAGCTTCCCTGTGGCGGGGAAGTGCAAACGTACACGTTTTCGGCCGAAAACGCGTTTTCCGGCGAAAACGCACACCACGGCTCTTTCTGAGAAAAAGCAAGCACGGAGGACGAGAACCGCTTTTGCCCTGCGTAGCGTTCCGGGCAGCGGGTAGAACCAGGCAGAGAATTCCCGGCTAGCAGCTTCCCTGTGGCGGGGAAGTGCAAACGTACACGTTTTCGGCCGAAAACGCGTTTTCCGGCGAAAACGCACACCACGGCTCTTTCTGAGAAAAAGCAAGCACGGAGGACGAGAACCGCTTTTGCCCTGCGTAGCGTTCCGGGCAGCGGGTAGAACCAGGCAGAGAATTCCCGGCTAGCAGCTTCCCTGTGGCGGGGAAGTGCAAACGTACACGTTTTCGGCCGAAAACGCGTTTTCCGGCGAAAACGCACACCACGGCTCTTTCTGAGAAAAAGCAAGCACGGAGGACGAGAACCGCTTTTGCCCTGCGTAGCGTTCCGGGCAGCGGGTAGAACCAGGCAGAGAATTCCCGGCTAGCAGCTTCCCTGTGGCGGGGAAGTGCAAACGTACACGTTTTCGGCCGTGCGTTTTCCGGCGAAAACGCACACCACGGCTCTTTCTGAGAAAAAGCAAGCACGGAGGACGAGAACCGCTTTTGCCCTGCGTAGCGTTCCGGGCAGCGGGTAGAACCAGGCAGAGAATTCCCGGCTAGCAGCTTCCCTGTGGCGGGGAAGTGCAAACGTACACGTTTTCGGCCGAAAACGCGTTTTCCGGCGAAAACGCACACCACGGCTCTTTCTGAGAAAAAGCAAGCACGGAGGACGAGAACCGCTTTTGCCCTGCGTAGCGTTCCGGGCAGCGGGTAGAACCAGGCAGAGAATTCCCGGCTAGCAGCAGCAGCTTCCCTGTGGCGGGGAAGTGCAAACGTACACGTTTTCGGCCGAAAACGCGTTTTCCGGCGAAAACGCACACCACGGCTCTTTCTGAGAAAAAGCAAGCACGGAGGACGAGAACCGCTTTTGCCCTGCGTAGCGTTCCGGGCAGCGGGTAGAACCAGGCAGAGAATTCCCGGCTAGCAGCTTCCCTGTGGCGGGGAAGTGCAAACGTACACGTTTTCGGCCGAAAACGCGTTTTCCGGCGAAAACGCACACCACGGCTCTTTCTGAGAAAAAGCAAGCACGGAGGACGAGAACCGCTTTTGCCCTGCGTAGCGTTCCGGGCAGCGGGTAGAACCAGGCAGAGAATTCCCGGCTAGCAGCTTCCCTGTGGCGGGGAAGTGCAAACGTACACGTTTTCGGCCGAAAACGCGTTTTCCGGCGAAAACGCACACCACGGCTCTTTCTGAGAAAAAGCAAGCACGGAGGACGAGAACCGCTTTTGCCCTGCGTAGCGTTCCGGGCAGCGGGTAGAACCAGGCAGAGAATTCCCGGCTAGCAGCTTCCCTGTGGCGGGGAAGTGCAAACGTACACGTTTTCGGCCGAAAACGCGTTTTCCGGCGAAAACGCACACCACGGCTCTTTCTGAGAAAAAGCAAGCACGGAGGACGAGAACCGCTTTTGCCCTGCGTAGCGTTCCGGGCAGCGGGTAGAACCAGGCAGAGAATTCCCGGCTAGCAGCTTCCCTGTGGCGGGGAAGTGCAAACGTACACGTTTTCGGCCGAAAACGCGTTTTCCGGCGAAAACGCACACCACGGCTCTTTCTGAGAAAAAGCAAGCACGGAGGACGAGAACCGCTTTTGCCCTGCGTAGCGTTCCGGGCAGCGGGTAGAACCAGGCAGAGAATTCCCGGCTAGCAGCTTCCCTGTGGCGGGGAAGTGCAAACGTACACGTTTTCGGCCGAAAACGCGTTTTCCGGCGAAAACGCACACCACGGCTCTTTCTGAGAAAAAGCAAGCACGGAGGACGAGAACCGCTTTTGCCCTGCGTAGCGTTCCGGGCAGCGGGTAGAACCAGGCAGAGAATTCCCGGCTAGCAGCTTCCCTGTGGCGGGGAAGTGCAAACGTACACGTTTTCGGCCGAAAACGCGTTTTCCGGCGAAAACGCACACCACGGCTCTTTCTGAGAAAAAGCAAGCACGGAGGACGAGAACCGCTTTTGCCCTGCGTAGCGTTCCGGGCAGCGGGTAGAACCAGGCAGAGAATTCCCGGCTAGCAGCTTCCCTGTGGCGGGGAAGTGCAAACGTACACGTTTTCGGCCGAAAACGCGTTTTCCGGCGAAAACGCACACCACGGCTCTTTCTGAGAAAAAGCAAGCACGGAGGACGAGAACCGCTTTTGCCCTGCGTAGCGTTCCGGGCAGCGGGTAGAACCAGGCAGAGAATTCCCGGCTAGCAGCTTCCCTGTGGCGGGGAAGTGCAAACGTACACGTTTTCGGCCGAAAACGCGTTTTCCGGCGAAAACGCACACCACGGCTCTTTCTGAGAAAAAGCAAGCACGGAGGACGAGAACCGCTTTTGCCCTGCGTAGCGTTCCGGGCAGCGGGTAGAACCAGGCAGAGAATTCCCGGCTAGCAGCTTCCCTGTGGCGGGGAAGTGCAAACGTACACGTTTTCGGCCGAAAACGCGTTTTCCGGCGAAAACGCACACCACGGCTCTTTCTGAGAAAAAGCAAGCACGGAGGACGAGAACCGCTTTTGCCCTGCGTAGCGTTCCGGGCAGCGGGTAGAACCAGGCAGAGAATTCCCGGCTAGCAGCTTCCCTGTGGCGGGGAAGTGCAAACGTACACGTTTTCGGCCGAAAACGCGTTTTCCGGCGAAAACGCACACCACGGCTCTTTCTGAGAAAAAGCAAGCACGGAGGACGAGAACCGCTTTTGCCCTGCGTAGCGTTCCGGGCAGCGGGTAGAACCAGGCAGAGAATTCCCGGCTAGCAGCTTCCCTGTGGCGGGGAAGTGCAAACGTACACGTTTTCGGCCGAAAACGCGTTTTCCGGCGAAAACGCACACCACGGCTCTTTCTGAGAAAAAGCAAGCACGGAGGACGAGAACCGCTTTTGCCCTGCGTAGCGTTCCGGGCAGCGGGTAGAACCAGGCAGAGAATTCCCGGCTAGCAGCTTCCCTGTGGCGGGGAAGTGCAAACGTACACGTTTTCGGCCGAAAACGCGTTTTCCGGCGAAAACGCACACCACGGCTCTTTCTGAGAAAAAGCAAGCACGGAGGACGAGAACCGCTTTTGCCCTGCGTAGCGTTCCGGGCAGCGGGTAGAACCAGGCAGAGAATTCCCGGCTAGCAGCTTCCCTGTGGCGGGGAAGTGCAAACGTACACGTTTTCGGCCGAAAACGCGTTTTCCGGCGAAAACGCACACCACGGCTCTTTCTGAGAAAAAGCAAGCACGGAGGACGAGAACCGCTTTTGCCCTGCGTAGCGTTCCGGGCAGCGGGTAGAACCAGGCAGAGAATTCCCGGCTAGCAGCTTCCCTGTGGCGGGGAAGTGCAAACGTACACGTTTTCGGCCGAAAACGCGTTTTCCGGCGAAAACGCACACCACGGCTCTTTCTGAGAAAAAGCAAGCACGGAGGACGAGAACCGCTTTTGCCCTGCGTAGCGTTCCGGGCAGCGGGTAGAACCAGGCAGAGAATTCCCGGCTAGCAGCTTCCCTGTGGCGGGGAAGTGCAAACGTACACGTTTTCGGCCGAAAACGCGTTTTCCGGCGAAAACGCACACCACGGCTCTTTCTGAGAAAAAGCAAGCACGGAGGACGAGAACCGCTTTTGCCCTGCGTAGCGTTCCGGGCAGCGGGTAGAACCAGGCAGAGAATTCCCGGCTAGCAGCTTCCCTGTGGCGGGGAAGTGCAAACGTACACGTTTTCGGCCGAAAACGCGTTTTCCGGCGAAAACGCACACCACGGCTCTTTCTGAGAAAAAGCAAGCACGGAGGACGAGAACCGCTTTTGCCCTGCGTAGCGTTCCGGGCAGCGGGTAGAACCAGGCAGAGAATTCCCGGCTAGCAGCTTCCCTGTGGCGGGGAAGTGCAAACGTACACGTTTTCGGCCGAAAACGCGTTTTCCGGCGAAAACGCACACCACGGCTCTTTCTGAGAAAAAGCAAGCACGGAGGACGAGAACCGCTTTTGCCCTGCGTAGCGTTCCGGGCAGCGGGTAGAACCAGGCAGAGAATTCCCGGCTAGCAGCTTCCCTGTGGCGGGGAAGTGCAAACGTACACGTTTTCGGCCGAAAACGCGTTTTCCGGCGAAAACGCACACCACGGCTCTTTCTGAGAAAAAGCAAGCACGGAGGACGAGAACCGCTTTTGCCCTGCGTAGCGTTCCGGGCAGCGGGTAGAACCAGGCAGAGAATTCCCGGCTAGCAGCTTCCCTGTGGCGGGGAAGTGCAAACGTACACGTTTTCGGCCGAAAACGCGTTTTCCGGCGAAAACGCACACCACGGCTCTTTCTGAGAAAAAGCAAGCACGGAGGACGAGAACCGCTTTTGCCCTGCGTAGCGTTCCGGGCAGCGGGTAGAACCAGGCAGAGAATTCCCGGCTAGCAGCTTCCCTGTGGCGGGGAAGTGCAAACGTACACGTTTTCGGCCGAAAACGCGTTTTCCGGCGAAAACGCACACCACGGCTCTTTCTGAGAAAAAGCAAGCACGGAGGACGAGAACCGCTTTTGCCCTGCGTAGCGTTCCGGGCAGCGGGTAGAACCAGGCAGAGAATTCCCGGCTAGCAGCTTCCCTGTGGCGGGGAAGTGCAAACGTACACGTTTTCGGCCGAAAACGCGTTTTCCGGCGAAAACGCACACCACGGCTCTTTCTGAGAAAAAGCAAGCACGGAGGACGAGAACCGCTTTTGCCCTGCGTAGCGTTCCGGGCAGCGGGTAGAACCAGGCAGAGAATTCCCGGCTAGCAGCTTCCCTGTGGCGGGGAAGTGCAAACGTACACGTTTTCGGCCGAAAACGCGTTTTCCGGCGAAAACGCACACCACGGCTCTTTCTGAGAAAAAGCAAGCACGGAGGACGAGAACCGCTTTTGCCCTGCGTAGCGTTCCGGGCAGCGGGTAGAACCAGGCAGAGAATTCCCGGCTAGCAGCTTCCCTGTGGCGGGGAAGTGCAAACGTACACGTTTTCGGCCGAAAACGCGTTTTCCGGCGAAAACGCACACCACGGCTCTTTCTGAGAAAAAGCAAGCACGGAGGACGAGAACCGCTTTTGCCCTGCGTAGCGTTCCGGGCAGCGGGTAGAACCAGGCAGAGAATTCCCGGCTAGCAGCTTCCCTGTGGCGGGGAAGTGCAAACGTACACGTTTTCGGCCGAAAACGCGTTTTCCGGCGAAAACGCACACCACGGCTCTTTCTGAGAAAAAGCAAGCACGGAGGACGAGAACCGCTTTTGCCCTGCGTAGCGTTCCGGGCAGCGGGTAGAACCAGGCAGAGAATTCCCGGCTAGCAGCTTCCCTGTGGCGGGGAAGTGCAAACGTACACGTTTTCGGCCGAAAACGCGTTTTCCGGCGAAAACGCACACCACGGCTCTTTCTGAGAAAAAGCAAGCACGGAGGACGAGAACCGCTTTTGCCCTGCGTAGCGTTCCGGGCAGCGGGTAGAACCAGGCAGAGAATTCCCGGCTAGCAGCTTCCCTGTGGCGGGGAAGTGCAAACGTACACGTTTTCGGCCGAAAACGCGTTTTCCGGCGAAAACGCACACCACGGCTCTTTCTGAGAAAAAGCAAGCACGGAGGACGAGAACCGCTTTTGCCCTGCGTAGCGTTCCGGGCAGCGGGTAGAACCAGGCAGAGAATTCCCGGCTAGCAGCTTCCCTGTGGCGGGGAAGTGCAAACGTACACGTTTTCGGCCGAAAACGCGTTTTCCGGCGAAAACGCACACCACGGCTCTTTCTGAGAAAAAGCAAGCACGGAGGACGAGAACCGCTTTTGCCCTGCGTAGCGTTCCGGGCAGCGGGTAGAACCAGGCAGAGAATTCCCGGCTAGCAGCTTCCCTGTGGCGGGGAAGTGCAAACGTACACGTTTTCGGCCGAAAACGCGTTTTCCGGCGAAAACGCACACCACGGCTCTTTCTGAGAAAAAGCAAGCACGGAGGACGAGAACCGCTTTTGCCCTGCGTAGCGTTCCGGGCAGCGGGTAGAACCAGGCAGAGAATTCCCGGCTAGCAGCTTCCCTGTGGCGGGGAAGTGCAAACGTACACGTTTTCGGCCGAAAACGCGTTTTCCGGCGAAAACGCACACCACGGCTCTTTCTGAGAAAAAGCAAGCACGGAGGACGAGAACCGCTTTTGCCCTGCGTAGCGTTCCGGGCAGCGGGTAGAACCAGGCAGAGAATTCCCGGCTAGCAGCTTCCCTGTGGCGGGGAAGTGCAAACGTACACGTTTTCGGCCGAAAACGCGTTTTCCGGCGAAAACGCACACCACGGCTCTTTCTGAGAAAAAGCAAGCACGGAGGACGAGAACCGCTTTTGCCCTGCGTAGCGTTCCGGGCAGCGGGTAGAACCAGGCAGAGAATTCCCGGCTAGCAGCTTCCCTGTGGCGGGGAAGTGCAAACGTACACGTTTTCGGCCGAAAACGCGTTTTCCGGCGAAAACGCACACCACGGCTCTTTCTGAGAAAAAGCAAGCACGGAGGACGAGAACCGCTTTTGCCCTGCGTAGCGTTCCGGGCAGCGGGTAGAACCAGGCAGAGAATTCCCGGCTAGCAGCTTCCCTGTGGCGGGGAAGTGCAAACGTACACGTTTTCGGCCGAAAACGCGTTTTCCGGCGAAAACGCACACCACGGCTCTTTCTGAGAAAAAGCAAGCACGGAGGACGAGAACCGCTTTTGCCCTGCGTAGCGTTCCGGGCAGCGGGTAGAACCAGGCAGAGAATTCCCGGCTAGCAGCTTCCCTGTGGCGGGGAAGTGCAAACGTACACGTTTTCGGCCGAAAACGCGTTTTCCGGCGAAAACGCACACCACGGCTCTTTCTGAGAAAAAGCAAGCACGGAGGACGAGAACCGCTTTTGCCCTGCGTAGCGTTCCGGGCAGCGGGTAGAACCAGGCAGAGAATTCCCGGCTAGCAGCTTCCCTGTGGCGGGGAAGTGCAAACGTACACGTTTTCGGCCGAAAACGCGTTTTCCGGCGAAAACGCACACCACGGCTCTTTCTGAGAAAAAGCAAGCACGGAGGACGAGAACCGCTTTTGCCCTGCGTAGCGTTCCGGGCAGCGGGTAGAACCAGGCAGAGAATTCCCGGCTAGCAGCTTCCCTGTGGCGGGGAAGTGCAAACGTACACGTTTTCGGCCGAAAACGCGTTTTCCGGCGAAAACGCACACCACGGCTCTTTCTGAGAAAAAGCAAGCACGGAGGACGAGAACCGCTTTTGCCCTGCGTAGCGTTCCGGGCAGCGGGTAGAACCAGGCAGAGAATTCCCGGCTAGCAGCTTCCCTGTGGCGGGGAAGTGCAAACGTACACGTTTTCGGCCGAAAACGCGTTTTCCGGCGAAAACGCACACCACGGCTCTTTCTGAGAAAAAGCAAGCACGGAGGACGAGAACCGCTTTTGCCCTGCGTAGCGTTCCGGGCAGCGGGTAGAACCAGGCAGAGAATTCCCGGCTAGCAGCTTCCCTGTGGCGGGGAAGTGCAAACGTACACGTTTTCGGCCGAAAACGCGTTTTCCGGCGAAAACGCACACCACGGCTCTTTCTGAGAAAAAGCAAGCACGGAGGACGAGAACCGCTTTTGCCCTGCGTAGCGTTCCGGGCAGCGGGTAGAACCAGGCAGAGAATTCCCGGCTAGCAGCTTCCCTGTGGCGGGGAAGTGCAAACGTACACGTTTTCGGCCGAAAACGCGTTTTCCGGCGAAAACGCACACCACGGCTCTTTCTGAGAAAAAGCAAGCACGGAGGACGAGAACCGCTTTTGCCCTGCGTAGCGTTCCGGGCAGCGGGTAGAACCAGGCAGAGAATTCCCGGCTAGCAGCTTCCCTGTGGCGGGGAAGTGCAAACGTACACGTTTTCGGCCGAAAACGCGTTTTCCGGCGAAAACGCACACCACGGCTCTTTCTGAGAAAAAGCAAGCACGGAGGACGAGAACCGCTTTTGCCCTGCGTAGCGTTCCGGGCAGCGGGTAGAACCAGGCAGAGAATTCCCGGCTAGCAGCTTCCCTGTGGCGGGGAAGTGCAAACGTACACGTTTTCGGCCGAAAACGCGTTTTCCGGCGAAAACGCACACCACGGCTCTTTCTGAGAAAAAGCAAGCACGGAGGACGAGAACCGCTTTTGCCCTGCGTAGCGTTCCGGGCAGCGGGTAGAACCAGGCAGAGAATTCCCGGCTAGCAGCTTCCCTGTGGCGGGGAAGTGCAAACGTACACGTTTTCGGCCGAAAACGCGTTTTCCGGCGAAAACGCACACCACGGCTCTTTCTGAGAAAAAGCAAGCACGGAGGACGAGAACCGCTTTTGCCCTGCGTAGCGTTCCGGGCAGCGGGTAGAACCAGGCAGAGAATTCCCGGCTAGCAGCTTCCCTGTGGCGGGGAAGTGCAAACGTACACGTTTTCGGCCGAAAACGCGTTTTCCGGCGAAAACGCACACCACGGCTCTTTCTGAGAAAAAGCAAGCACGGAGGACGAGAACCGCTTTTGCCCTGCGTAGCGTTCCGGGCAGCGGGTAGAACCAGGCAGAGAATTCCCGGCTAGCAGCTTCCCTGTGGCGGGGAAGTGCAAACGTACACGTTTTCGGCCGAAAACGCGTTTTCCGGCGAAAACGCACACCACGGCTCTTTCTGAGAAAAAGCAAGCACGGAGGACGAGAACCGCTTTTGCCCTGCGTAGCGTTCCGGGCAGCGGGTAGAACCAGGCAGAGAATTCCCGGCTAGCAGCTTCCCTGTGGCGGGGAAGTGCAAACGTACACGTTTTCGGCCGAAAACGCGTTTTCCGGCGAAAACGCACACCACGGCTCTTTCTGAGAAAAAGCAAGCACGGAGGACGAGAACCGCTTTTGCCCTGCGTAGCGTTCCGGGCAGCGGGTAGAACCAGGCAGAGAATTCCCGGCTAGCAGCTTCCCTGTGGCGGGGAAGTGCAAACGTACACGTTTTCGGCCGAAAACGCGTTTTCCGGCGAAAACGCACACCACGGCTCTTTCTGAGAAAAAGCAAGCACGGAGGACGAGAACCGCTTTTGCCCTGCGTAGCGTTCCGGGCAGCGGGTAGAACCAGGCAGAGAATTCCCGGCTAGCAGCTTCCCTGTGGCGGGGAAGTGCAAACGTACACGTTTTCGGCCGAAAACGCGTTTTCCGGCGAAAACGCACACCACGGCTCTTTCTGAGAAAAAGCAAGCACGGAGGACGAGAACCGCTTTTGCCCTGCGTAGCGTTCCGGGCAGCGGGTAGAACCAGGCAGAGAATTCCCGGCTAGCAGCTTCCCTGTGGCGGGGAAGTGCAAACGTACACGTTTTCGGCCGAAAACGCGTTTTCCGGCGAAAACGCACACCACGGCTCTTTCTGAGAAAAAGCAAGCACGGAGGACGAGAACCGCTTTTGCCCTGCGTAGCGTTCCGGGCAGCGGGTAGAACCAGGCAGAGAATTCCCGGCTAGCAGCTTCCCTGTGGCGGGGAAGTGCAAACGTACACGTTTTCGGCCGAAAACGCGTTTTCCGGCGAAAACGCACACCACGGCTCTTTCTGAGAAAAAGCAAGCACGGAGGACGAGAACCGCTTTTGCCCTGCGTAGCGTTCCGGGCAGCGGGTAGAACCAGGCAGAGAATTCCCGGCTAGCAGCTTCCCTGTGGCGGGGAAGTGCAAACGTACACGTTTTCGGCCGAAAACGCGTTTTCCGGCGAAAACGCACACCACGGCTCTTTCTGAGAAAAAGCAAGCACGGAGGACGAGAACCGCTTTTGCCCTGCGTAGCGTTCCGGGCAGCGGGTAGAACCAGGCAGAGAATTCCCGGCTAGCAGCTTCCCTGTGGCGGGGAAGTGCAAACGTACACGTTTTCGGCCGAAAACGCGTTTTCCGGCGAAAACGCACACCACGGCTCTTTCTGAGAAAAAGCAAGCACGGAGGACGAGAACCGCTTTTGCCCTGCGTAGCGTTCCGGGCAGCGGGTAGAACCAGGCAGAGAATTCCCGGCTAGCAGCTTCCCTGTGGCGGGGAAGTGCAAACGTACACGTTTTCGGCCGAAAACGCGTTTTCCGGCGAAAACGCACACCACGGCTCTTTCTGAGAAAAAGCAAGCACGGAGGACGAGAACCGCTTTTGCCCTGCGTAGCGTTCCGGGCAGCGGGTAGAACCAGGCAGAGAATTCCCGGCTAGCAGCTTCCCTGTGGCGGGGAAGTGCAAACGTACACGTTTTCGGCCGAAAACGCGTTTTCCGGCGAAAACGCACACCACGGCTCTTTCTGAGAAAAAGCAAGCACGGAGGACGAGAACCGCTTTTGCCCTGCGTAGCGTTCCGGGCAGCGGGTAGAACCAGGCAGAGAATTCCCGGCTAGCAGCTTCCCTGTGGCGGGGAAGTGCAAACGTACACGTTTTCGGCCGAAAACGCGTTTTCCGGCGAAAACGCACACCACGGCTCTTTCTGAGAAAAAGCAAGCACGGAGGACGAGAACCGCTTTTGCCCTGCGTAGCGTTCCGGGCAGCGGGTAGAACCAGGCAGAGAATTCCCGGCTAGCAGCTTCCCTGTGGCGGGGAAGTGCAAACGTACACGTTTTCGGCCGAAAACGCGTTTTCCGGCGAAAACGCACACCACGGCTCTTTCTGAGAAAAAGCAAGCACGGAGGACGAGAACCGCTTTTGCCCTGCGTAGCGTTCCGGGCAGCGGGTAGAACCAGGCAGAGAATTCCCGGCTAGCAGCTTCCCTGTGGCGGGGAAGTGCAAACGTACACGTTTTCGGCCGAAAACGCGTTTTCCGGCGAAAACGCACACCACGGCTCTTTCTGAGAAAAAGCAAGCACGGAGGACGAGAACCGCTTTTGCCCTGCGTAGCGTTCCGGGCAGCGGGTAGAACCAGGCAGAGAATTCCCGGCTAGCAGCTTCCCTGTGGCGGGGAAGTGCAAACGTACACGTTTTCGGCCGAAAACGCGTTTTCCGGCGAAAACGCACACCGCGGCTCTTTCTGAGAAAAAGCAAGCACGGAGGACGAGAACCGCTTTTGCCCTGCGTAGCGTTCCGGGCAGCGGGTAGAACCAGGCAGAGAATTCCCGGCTAGCAGCTTCCCTGTGGCGGGGAAGTGCAAACGTACACGTTTTCGGCCGAAAACGCGTTTTCCGGCGAAAACGCACACCACGGCTCTTTCTGAGAAAAAGCAAGCACGGAGGACGAGAACCGCTTTTGCCCTGCGTAGCGTTCCGGGCAGCGGGTAGAACCAGGCAGAGAATTCCCGGCTAGCAGCTTCCCTGTGGCGGGGAAGTGCAAACGTACACGTTTTCGGCCGAAAACGCGTTTTCCGGCGAAAACGCACACCACGGCTCTTTCTGAGAAAAAGCAAGCACGGAGGACGAGAACCGCTTTTGCCCTGCGTAGCGTTCCGGGCAGCGGGTAGAACCAGGCAGAGAATTCCCGGCTAGCAGCTTCCCTGTGGCGGGGAAGTGCAAACGTACACGTTTTCGGCCGAAAACGCGTTTTCCGGCGAAAACGCACACCACGGCTCTTTCTGAGAAAAAGCAAGCACGGAGGACGAGAACCGCTTTTGCCCTGCGTAGCGTTCCGGGCAGCGGGTAGAACCAGGCAGAGAATTCCCGGCTAGCAGCTTCCCTGTGGCGGGGAAGTGCAAACGTACACGTTTTCGGCCGAAAACGCGTTTTCCGGCGAAAACGCACACCACGGCTCTTTCTGAGAAAAAGCAAGCACGGAGGACGAGAACCGCTTTTGCCCTGCGTAGCGTTCCGGGCAGCGGGTAGAACCAGGCAGAGAATTCCCGGCTAGCAGCTTCCCTGTGGCGGGGAAGTGCAAACGTACACGTTTTCGGCCGAAAACGCGTTTTCCGGCGAAAACGCACACCGCGGCTCTTTCTGAGAAAAAGCAAGCACGGAGGACGAGAACCGCTATTGCCCTGCGTAGCGTTCCGGGCAGCGGGTAGAACCAGGCAGAGAATTCCCGGCTACAGCTTCCCTGTGGCGGGGAAGTGCAAACGTACACGTTTTCGGCCGAAAACGCGTTTTCCGGCGAAAACGCACACCACGGCTCTTTCTGAGAAAAAGCAAGCACGGAGGACGAGAACCGCTTTTGCCCTGCGTAGCGTTCCGGGCAGCGGGTAGAACCAGGCAGAGAATTCCCGGCTAGCAGCTTCCCTGTGGCGGGGAAGTGCAAACGTACACGTTTTCGGCCGAAAACGCGTTTTCCGGCGAAAACGCACACCACGGCTCTTTCTGAGAAAAAGCAAGCACGGAGGACGAGAACCGCTTTTGCCCTGCGTAGCGTTCCGGGCAGCGGGTAGAACCAGGCAGAGAATTCCCGGCTAGCAGCTTCCCTGTGGCGGGGAAGTGCAAACGTACACGTTTTCGGCCGAAAACGCGTTTTCCGGCGAAAACGCACACCACGGCTCTTTCTGAGAAAAAGCAAGCACGGAGGACGAGAACAGCTTTTGCCCTGCGTAGCGTTCCGGGCAGCGGGTAGAACCAGGCAGAGAATTCCCGGCTAGCAGCTTCCCTGTGGCGGGGAAGTGCAAACGTACACGTTTTCGGCCGAAAACGCGTTTTCCGGCGAAAACGCACACCACGGCTCTTTCTGAGAAAAAGCAAGCACGGAGGACGAGAACCGCTTTTGCCCTGCGTAGCGTTCCGGGCAGCGGGTAGAACCAGGCAGAGAATTCCCGGCTAGCAGCTTCCCTGTGGCGGGGAAGTGCAAACGTACACGTTTTCGGCCGAAAACGCGTTTTCCGGCGAAAACGCACACCACGGCTCTTTCTGAGAAAAAGCAAGCACGGAGGACGAGAACCGCTTTTGCCCTGCGTAGCGTTCCGGGCAGCGGGTAGAACCAGGCAGAGAATTCCCGGCTAGCAGCTTCCCTGTGGCGGGGAAGTGCAAACGTACACGTTTTCGGCCGAAAACGCGTTTTCCGGCGAAAACGCACACCACGGCTCTTTCTGAGAAAAAGCAAGCACGGAGGACGAGAACCGCTTTTGCCCTGCGTAGCGTTCCGGGCAGCGGGTAGAACCAGGCAGAGAATTCCCGGCTAGCAGCTTCCCTGTGGCGGGGAAGTGCAAACGTACACGTTTTCGGCCGAAAACGCGTTTTCCGGCGAAAACGCACACCACGGCTCTTTCTGAGAAAAAGCAAGCACGGAGGACGAGAACCGCTTTTGCCCTGCGTAGCGTTCCGGGCAGCGGGTAGAACCAGGCAGAGAATTCCCGGCTAGCAGCTTCCCTGTGGCGGGGAAGTGCAAACGTACACGTTTTCGGCCGAAAACGCGTTTTCCGGCGAAAACGCACACCACGGCTCTTTCTGAGAAAAAGCAAGCACGGAGGACGAGAACCGCTTTTGCCCTGCGTAGCGTTCCGGGCAGCGGGTAGAACCAGGCAGAGAATTCCCGGCTAGCAGCTTCCCTGTGGCGGGGAAGTGCAAACGTACACGTTTTCGGCCGAAAACGCGTTTTCCGGCGAAAACGCACACCACGGCTCTTTCTGAGAAAAAGCAAGCACGGAGGACGAGAACCGCTTTTGCCCTGCGTAGCGTTCCGGGCAGCGGGTAGAACCAGGCAGAGAATTCCCGGCTAGCAGCTTCCCTGTGGCGGGGAAGTGCAAACGTACACGTTTTCGGCCGAAAACGCGTTTTCCGGCGAAAACGCACACCACGGCTCTTTCTGAGAAAAAGCAAGCACGGAGGACGAGAACCGCTTTTGCCCTGCGTAGCGTTCCGGGCAGCGGGTAGAACCAGGCAGAGAATTCCCGGCTAGCAGCTTCCCTGTGGCGGGGAAGTGCAAACGTACACGTTTTCGGCCGAAAACGCGTTTTCCGGCGAAAACGCACACCACGGCTCTTTCTGAGAAAAAGCAAGCACGGAGGACGAGAACCGCTTTTGCCCTGCGTAGCGTTCCGGGCAGCGGGTAGAACCAGGCAGAGAATTCCCGGCTAGCAGCTTCCCTGTGGCGGGGAAGTGCAAACGTACACGTTTTCGGCCGAAAACGCGTTTTCCGGCGAAAACGCACACCACGGCTCTTTCTGAGAAAAAGCAAGCACGGAGGACGAGAACCGCTTTTGCCCTGCGTAGCGTTCCGGGCAGCGGGTAGAACCAGGCAGAGAATTCCCGGCTAGCAGCTTCCCTGTGGCGGGGAAGTGCAAACGTACACGTTTTCGGCCGAAAACGCGTTTTCCGGCGAAAACGCACACCACGGCTCTTTCTGAGAAAAAGCAAGCACGGAGGACGAGAACCGCTTTTGCCCTGCGTAGCGTTCCGGGCAGCGGGTAGAACCAGGCAGAGAATTCCCGGCTAGCAGCTTCCCTGTGGCGGGGAAGTGCAAACGTACACGTTTTCGGCCGAAAACGCGTTTTCCGGCGAAAACGCACACCACGGCTCTTTCTGAGAAAAAGCAAGCACGGAGGACGAGAACCGCTTTTGCCCTGCGTAGCGTTCCGGGCAGCGGGTAGAACCAGGCAGAGAATTCCCGGCTAGCAGCTTCCCTGTGGCGGGGAAGTGCAAACGTACACGTTTTCGGCCGAAAACGCGTTTTCCGGCGAAAACGCACACCACGGCTCTTTCTGAGAAAAAGCAAGCACGGAGGACGAGAACCGCTTTTGCCCTGCGTAGCGTTCCGGGCAGCGGGTAGAACCAGGCAGAGAATTCCCGGCTAGCAGCTTCCCTGTGGCGGGGAAGTGCAAACGTACACGTTTTCGGCCGAAAACGCGTTTTCCGGCGAAAACGCACACCACGGCTCTTTCTGAGAAAAAGCAAGCACGGAGGACGAGAACCGCTTTTGCCCTGCGTAGCGTTCCGGGCAGCGGGTAGAACCAGGCAGAGAATTCCCGGCTAGCAGCTTCCCTGTGGCGGGGAAGTGCAAACGTACACGTTTTCGGCCGAAAACGCGTTTTCCGGCGAAAACGCACACCACGGCTCTTTCTGAGAAAAAGCAAGCACGGAGGACGAGAACCGCTTTTGCCCTGCGTAGCGTTCCGGGCAGCGGGTAGAACCAGGCAGAGAATTCCCGGCTAGCAGCTTCCCTGTGGCGGGGAAGTGCAAACGTACACGTTTTCGGCCGAAAACGCGTTTTCCGGCGAAAACGCACACCACGGCTCTTTCTGAGAAAAAGCAAGCACGGAGGACGAGAACCGCTTTTGCCCTGCGTAGCGTTCCGGGCAGCGGGTAGAACCAGGCAGAGAATTCCCGGCTAGCAGCTTCCCTGTGGCGGGGAAGTGCAAACGTACACGTTTTCGGCCGAAAACGCGTTTTCCGGCGAAAACGCACACCACGGCTCTTTCTGAGAAAAAGCAAGCACGGAGGACGAGAACCGCTTTTGCCCTGCGTAGCGTTCCGGGCAGCGGGTAGAACCAGGCAGAGAATTCCCGGCTAGCAGCTTCCCTGTGGCGGGGAAGTGCAAACGTACACGTTTTCGGCCGAAAACGCGTTTTCCGGCGAAAACGCACACCACGGCTCTTTCTGAGAAAAAGCAAGCACGGAGGACGAGAACCGCTTTTGCCCTGCGTAGCGTTCCGGGCAGCGGGTAGAACCAGGCAGAGAATTCCCGGCTAGCAGCTTCCCTGTGGCGGGGAAGTGCAAACGTACACGTTTTCGGCCGAAAACGCGTTTTCCGGCCAAAACGCACACCACGGCTCTTTCTGAGAAAAAGCAAGCACGGAGGACGAGAACCGCTTTTGCCCTGCGTAGCGTTCCGGGCAGCGGGTAGAACCAGGCAGAGAATTCCCGGCTAGCAGCTTCCCTCTGGCGGGGAAGTGCAAACGTACACGTTTTCGGCCGAAAACGCGTTTTCCGGCGAAAACGCACACCACGGCTCTTTCTGAGAAAAAGCAAGCACGGAGGACGAGAACCGCTTTTGCCCTGCGTAGCGTTCCGGGCAGCGGGTAGAACCAGGCAGAGAATTCCCGGCTAGCAGCTTCCCTGTGGCGGGGAAGTGCAAACGTACACGTTTTCGGCCGAAAACGCGTTTTCCGGCCAAAACGCACACCACGGCTCTTTCTGAGAAAAAGCAAGCACGGAGGACGAGAACCGCTTTTGCCCTGCGTAGCGTTCCGGGCAGCGGGTAGAACCAGGCAGAGAATTCCCGGCTAGCAGCTTCCCTGTGGCGGGGAAGTGCAAACGTACACTTTTTCGGCCGAAAACGCGTTTTCCAGCGAAAACGCACACCACGGCTCTTTCTGAGAAAAAGCAAGCACGGAGGACGAGAACCGCTTTTGCCCTGCGTAGCGTTCCGGGCAGCGGGTAGAACCAGGCAGAGAATTCCCGGCTAGCAGCTTCCCTGTGGCGGGGAAGTGCAAACGTACACGTTTTCGGCCGAAAACGCGTTTTCCGGCGAAAACGCACACCACGGCTCTTTCTGAGAAAAAGCAAGCACGGAGGACGAGAACCGCTTTTGCCCTGCGTAGCGTTCCGGGCAGCGGGTAGAACCAGGCAGAGAATTCCCGGCTAGCAGCTTCCCTGTGGCGGGGAAGTGCAAACGTACACGTTTTCGGCCGAAAACGCGTTTTCCGGCGAAAACGCACACCACGGCTCTTTCTGAGAAAAAGCAAGCACGGAGGACGAGAACCGCTTTTGCCCTGCGTAGCGTTCCGGGCAGCGGGTAGAACCAGGCAGAGAATTCCCGGCTAGCAGCTTCCCTGTGGCGGGGAAGTGCAAACGTACACGTTTTCGGCCGAAAACGCGTTTTCCGGCGAAATCGCACACCACGGCTCTTTCTGAGAAAAAGCAAGCACGGAGGACGAGAACCGCTTTTGCCCTGCGTAGCGTTCCGGGCAGCGGGTAGAACCAGGCAGAGAATTCCCGGCTAGCAGCTTCCCTGTGGCGGGGAAGTGCAAACGTACACTTTTTCGGCCGAAAACGCGTTTTCCAGCGAAAACGCACACCACGGCTCTTTCTGAGAAAAAGCAAGCACGGAGGACGAGAACCGCTTTTGCCCTGCGTAGCGTTCCGGGCAGCGGGTAGAACCAGGCAGAGAATTCCCGGCTAGCAGCTTCCCTGTGGCGGGGAAGTGCAAACGTACACGTTTTCGGCCGAAAACGCGTTTTCCGGCGAAAACGCACACCACGGCTCTTTCTGAGAAAAAGCAAGCACGGAGGACGAGAACCGCTTTTGCCCTGCGTAGCGTTCCGGGCAGCGGGTAGAACCAGGCAGAGAATTCCCGGCTAGCAGCTTCCCTGTGGCGGGGAAGTGCAAACGTACACGTTTTCGGCCGAAAACGCGTTTTCCGGCGAAAACGCACACCACGGCTCTTTCTGAGAAAAAGCAAGCACGGAGGACGAGAACCGCTTTTGCCCTGCGTAGCGTTCCGGGCAGCGGGTAGAACCAGGCAGAGAATTCCCGGCTAGCAGCTTCCCTGTGGCGGGGAAGTGCAAACGTACACGTTTTCGGCCGAAAACGCGTTTTCCGGCGAAATCGCACACCACGGCTCTTTCTGAGAAAAAGCAAGCACGGAGGACGAGAACCGCTTTTGCCCTGCGTAGCGTTCCGGGCAGCGGGTAGAACCAGGCAGAGAATTCCCGGCTAGCAGCTTCCCTGTGGCGGGGAAGTGCAAACGTACACGTTTTCGGCCGAAAACGCGTTTTCCGGCGAAAACGCACACCACGGCTCTTTCTGAGAAAAAGCAAGCACGGAGGACGAGAACCGCTTTTGCCCTGCGTAGCGTTCCGGGCAGCGGGTAGAACCAGGCAGAGAATTCCCGGCTAGCAGCTTCCCTGTGGCGGGGAAGTGCAAACGTACACGTTTTCGGCCGAAAACGCGTTTTCCGGCGAAAGCGCACACCACGGCTCTTTCTGAGAAAAAGCAAGCACCGAGGACGAGAACCGCTTTTGCCCTGCGTAGCGTTCCGGGCAGCGGGTAGAACCAGGCAGAGAATTCCCGGCTAGCAGCTTCCCTGTGGCGGGGAAGTGCAAACGTACACGTTTTCGGCCGAAAACGCGTTTTCCGGCGAAAACGCACACCACGGCTCTTTCTGAGAAAAAGCAAGCACGGAGGACGAGAACCGCTTTTGCCCTGCGTAGCGTTCCGGGCAGCGGGTAGAACCAGGCAGAGAATTCCCGGCTAGCAGCTTCCCTGTGGCGGGGAAGTGCAAACGTACACGTTTTCGGCCGAAAACGCGTTTTCCGGCCAAAACGCACACCACGGCTCTTTCTGAGAAAAAGCAAGCACGGAGGACGAGAACCGCTTTTGCCCTGCGTAGCGTTCCGGGCAGCGGGTAGAACCAGGCAGAGAATTCCCGGCTAGCAGCTTCCCTGTGGCGGGGAAGTGCAAACGTACACGTTTTGGGCCGAAAACGCGTTTTCCGGCGAAAACGCACACCACGGCTCTTTCTGAGAAAAAGCAAGCACGGAGGACGAGAACCGCTTTTGCCCTGCGTAGCGTTCCGGGCAGCGGGTAGAACCAGGCAGAGAATTCCCGGCTAGCAGCTTCCCTGTGGCGGGGAAGTGCAAACGTACACGTTTTGGGCCGAAAACGCGTTTTCCGGCGAAAACGCACACCACGGCTCTTTCTGAGAAAAAGCAAGCACGGAGGACGAGAACCGCTTTTGCCCTGCGTAGCGTTCCGGGCAGCGGGTAGAACCAGGCAGAGAATTCCCGGCTAGCAGCTTCCCTGTGGCGGGGAAGTGCAAACGTACACGTTTTCGGCCGAAAACGCGTTTTCCGGCGAAAACGCACACCACGGCTCTTTCTGAGAAAAAGCAAGCACGGAGGACGAGAACCGCTTTTGCCCTGCGTAGCGTTCCGGGCAGCGGGTAGAACCAGGCAGAGAATTCCCGGCTAGCAGCTTCCCTGTGGCGGGGAAGTGCAAACGTACACGTTTTCGGCCGAAAACGCGTTTTCCGGCGAAAACGCACACCACGGCTCTTTCTGAGAAAAAGCAAGCACGGAGGACGAGAACCGCTTTTGCCCTGCGTAGCGTTCCGGGCAGCGGGTAGAACCAGGCAGAGAATTCCCGGCTAGCAGCTTCCCTGTGGCGGGGAAGTGCAAACGTACACGTTTTCGGCCGAAAACGCGTTTTCCGGCGAAAACGCACACCACGGCTCTTTCTGAGAAAAAGCAAGCACGGAGGACGAGAACCGCTTTTGCCCTGCGTAGCGTTCCGGGCAGCGGGTAGAACCAGGCAGAGAATTCCCGGCTAGCAGCTTCCCTGTGGCGGGGAAGTGCAAACGTACACGTTTTCGGCCGAAAACGCGTTTTCCGGCGAAAACGCACACCACGGCTCTTTCTGAGAAAAAGCAAGCACGGAGGACGAGAACCGCTTTTGCCCTGCGTAGCGTTCCGGGCAGCGGGTAGAACCAGGCAGAGAATTCCCGGCTAGCAGCTTCCCTGTGGCGGGGAAGTGCAAACGTACACGTTTTCGGCCGAAAACGCGTTTTCCGGCCAAAACGCACACCACGGCTCTTTCTGAGAAAATCAAGCACGGAGGACGAGAACCGCTTTTGCCATGCGTATCGTTCCGGGCAGCGGGTAGAACCAGGCAGAGAATTCCCGGCTAGCAGCTTCCCTGTGGCGGGGAAGTGCAAACGTACACGTTTTCGGCCGAAAACGCGTTTTCCGGCGAAAACGCACACCACGGCTCTTTCTGAGAAAAAGCAAGCACGGAGGACGAGAACCGCTTTTGCCCTGCGTAGCGTTCCGGGCAGCGGGTAGAACCAGGCAGAGAATTCCCGGCTAGCAGCTTCCCTGTGGCGGGGAAGTGCAAACGTACACGTTTTCGGCCGAAAACGCGTTTTCCGGCCAAAACGCACACCACGGCTCTTTCTGAGAAAATCAAGCACGGAGGACGAGAACCGCTTTTGCCATGCGTATCGTTCCGGGCAGCGGGTAGAACCAGGCAGAGAATTCCCGGCTAGCAGCTTCCCTGTGGCGGGGAAGTGCAAACGTACACGTTTTCGGCCGAAAACGCGTTTTCCGGCGAAAACGCACACCACGGCTCTTTCTGAGAAAAAGCAAGCACGGAGGACGAGAACCGCTTTTGCCCTGCGTAGCGTTCCGGGCAGCGGGTAGAACCAGGCAGAGAATTCCCGGCTAGCAGCTTCCCTGTGGCGGGGAAGTGCAAACGTACACGTTTTCGGCCGAAAACGCGTTTTCCGGCGAAAACGCACACCACGGCTCTTTCTGAGAAAAAGCAAGCACGGAGGACGAGAACCGCTTTTGCCCTGCGTAGCGTTCCGGGCAGCGGGTAGAACCAGGCAGAGAATTCCCGGCTAGCAGCTTCCCTGTGGCGGGGAAGTGCAAACGTACACGTTTTCGGCCGAAAACGCGTTTTCCGGCGAAAACGCACACCACGGCTCTTTCTGAGAAAAAGCAAGCACGGAGGACGAGAACCGCTTTTGCCCTGCGTAGCGTTCCGGGCAGCGGGTAGAACCAGGCAGAGAATTCCCGGCTAGCAGCTTCCCTGTGGCGGGGAAGTGCAAACGTACACGTTTTCGGCCGAAAACGCGTTTTCCGGCGAAAACGCACACCACGGCTCTTTCTGAGAAAAAGCAAGCACGGAGGACGAGAACCGCTTTTGCCCTGCGTAGCGTTCTGGGCAGCGGGTAGAACCAGGCAGAGAATTCCCGGCTAGCAGCTTCCCTGTGGCGGGGAAGTGCAAACGTACACGTTTTCGGCCGAAAACGCGTTTTCCGGCGAAAACGCACACCACGGCTCTTTCTGAGAAAAAGCAAGCACGGAGGACGAGAACCGCTTTTGCCCTGCGTAGCGTTCCGGGCAGCGGGTAGAACCAGGCAGAGAATTCCCGGCTAGCAGCTTCCCTGTGGCGGGGAAGTGCAAACGTACACGTTTTCGGCCGAAAACGCGTTTTCCGGCGAAATCGCACACCACGGCTCTTTCTGAGAAAAAGCAAGCACGGAGGACGAGAACCGCTTTTGCCCTGCGTAGCGTTCCGGGCAGCGGGTAGAACCAGGCAGAGAATTCCCGGCTAGCAGCTTCCCTGTGGCGGGGAAGTGCAAACGTACACGTTTTCGGCCGAAAACGCGTTTTCCGGCGAAAACGCACACCACGGCTCTTTCTGAGAAAAAGCAAGCACGGAGGACGAGAACCGCTTTTGCCCTGCGTAGCGTTCCGGGCAGCGGGTAGAACCAGGCAGAGAATTCCCGGCTAGCAGCTTCCCTGTGGCGGGGAAGTGCAAACGTACACGTTTTCGGCCGAAAACGCGTTTTCCGGCGAAAGCGCACACCACGGCTCTTTCTGAGAAAAAGCAAGCACCGAGGACGAGAACCGCTTTTGCCCTGCGTAGCGTTCCGGGCAGCGGGTAGAACCAGGCAGAGAATTCCCGGCTAGCAGCTTCCCTGTGGCGGGGAAGTGCAAACGTACACGTTTTCGGCCGAAAACGCGTTTTCCGGCGAAAACGCACACCACGGCTCTTTCTGAGAAAAAGCAAGCACGGAGGACGAGAACCGCTTTTGCCCTGCGTAGCGTTCCGGGCAGCGGGTAGAACCAGGCAGAGAATTCCCGGCTAGCAGCTTCCCTGTGGCGGGGAAGTGCAAACGTACACGTTTTCGGCCGAAAACGCGTTTTCCGGCCAAAACGCACACCACGGCTCTTTCTGAGAAAAAGCAAGCACGGAGGACGAGAACCGCTTTTGCCCTGCGTAGCGTTCCGGGCAGCGGGTAGAACCAGGCAGAGAATTCCCGGCTAGCAGCTTCCCTGTGGCGGGGAAGTGCAAACGTACACGTTTTCGGCCGAAAACGCGTTTTCCGGCGAAAACGCACACCACGGCTCTTTCTGAGAAAAAGCAAGCACGGAGGACGAGAACCGCTTTTGCCCTGCGTAGCGTTCCGGGCAGCGGGTAGAACCAGGCAGAGAATTCCCGGCTAGCAGCTTCCCTGTGGCGGGGAAGTGCAAACGTACACGTTTTCGGCCGAAAACGCGTTTTCCGGCGAAAACGCACACCACGGCTCTTTCTGAGAAAAAGCAAGCACGGAGGACGAGAACCGCTTTTGCCCTGCGTAGCGTTCCGGGCAGCGGGTAGAACCAGGCAGAGAATTCCCGGCTAGCAGCTTCCCTGTGGCGGGGAAGTGCAAACGTACACGTTTTCGGCCGAAAACGCGTTTTCCGGCGAAAACGCACACCACGGCTCTTTCTGAGAAAAAGCAAGCACGGAGGACGAGAACCGCTTTTGCCCTGCGTAGCGTTCCGGGCAGCGGGTAGAACCAGGCAGAGAATTCCCGGCTAGCAGCTTCCCTGTGGCGGGGAAGTGCAAACGTACAAGTTTTGGGCCGAAAACGCGTTTTCCGGCGAAAACGCACACCACGGCTCTTTCTGAGAAAAAGCAAGCACGGAGGACGAGAACCGCTTTTGCCCTGCGTAGCGTTCCGGGCAGCGGGTAGAACCAGGCAGAGAATTCCCGGCTAGCAGCTTCCCTGTGGCGGGGAAGTGCAAACGTACACGTTTTCGGCCGAAAACGCGTTTTCCGGCGAAAACGCACACCACGGCTCTTTCTGAGAAAAAGCAAGCACGGAGGACGAGAACCGCTTTTGCCCTGCGTAGCGTTCCGGGCAGCGGGTAGAACCAGGCAGAGAATTCCCGGCTAGCAGCTTCCCTGTGGCGGGGAAGTGCAAACGTACACGTTTTTGGCCGAAAACGCGTTTTCCGGCGAAAACGCACACCACGGCTCTTTCTGAGAAAAAGCAAGCACGGAGGACGAGAACCGCTTTTGCCCTGCGTAGCGTTCCGGGCAGCGGGTAGAACCAGGCAGAGAATTCCCGGCTAGCAGCTTCCCTGTGGCGGGGAAGTGCAAACGTACACGTTTTCGGCCGAAAACGCGTTTTCCGGCGAAAACGCACACCACGGCTCTTTCTGAGAAAAAGCAAGCACGGAGGACGAGAACTGCTTTTGCCCTGCGTAGCGTTCCGGGCAGCGGGTAGAACCAGGCAGAGAATTCCCGGCTAGCAGCTTCCCTGTGGCGGGGAAGTGCAAACGTACACGTTTTCGGCCGAAAACGCGTTTTCCGGCGAAAACGCACACCACGGCTCTTTCTGAGAAAAAGCAAGCACGGAGGACGAGAACCGCTTTTGCCCTGCGTAGCGTTCCGGGCAGCGGGTAGAACCAGGCAGAGAATTCCCGGCTAGCAGCTTCCCTGTGGCGGGGAAGTGCAAACGTACACGTTTTCGGCCGAAAACGCGTTTTCCGGCGAAAACGCACACCACGGCTCTTTCTGAGAAAAAGCAAGCACGGAGGACGAGAACCGCTTTTGCCCTGCGTAGCGTTCCGGGCAGCGGGTAGAACCAGGCAGAGAATTCCCGGCTAGCAGCTTCCCTGTGGCGGGGAAGTGCAAACGTACACGTTTTCGGCCGAAAACGCGTTTTCCGGCCAAAACGCACACCACGGCTCTTTCTGAGAAAAAGCAAGCACGGAGGACGAGAACCGCTTTTGCCCTGCGTAGCGTTCCGGGCAGCGGGTAGAACCAGGCAGAGAATTCCCGGCTAGCAGCTTCCCTGTGGCGGGGAAGTGCAAACGTACACGTTTTCGGCCGAAAACGCGTTTTCCGGCGAAAACGCACACCACGGCTCTTTCTGAGAAAAAGCAAGCACGGAGGACGAGAACCGCTTTTGCCCTGCGTAGCGTTCCGGGCAGCGGGTAGAACCAGGCAGAGAATTCCCGGCTAGCAGCTTCCCTGTGGCGGGGAAGTGCAAACGTACACGTTTTCGGCCGAAAACGCGTTTTCCGGCGAAAACGCACACCACGGCTCTTTCTGAGAAAAAGCAAGCACGGAGGACGAGAACCGCTTTTGCCCTGCGTAGCGTTCCGGGCAGCGGGTAGAACCAGGCAGAGAATTCCCGGCTAGCAGCTTCCCTGTGGCGGGGAAGTGCAAACGTACACGTTTTCGGCCGAAAACGCGTTTTCCGGCCAAAACGCACACCACGGCTCTTTCTGAGAAAATCAAGCACGGAGGACGAGAACCGCTTTTGCCATGCGTATCGTTCCGGGCAGCGGGTAGAACCAGGCAGAGAATTCCCGGCTAGCAGCTTCCCTGTGGCGGGGAAGTGCAAACGTACACGTTTTCGGCCGAAAACGCGTTTTCCGGCGAAAACGCACACCACGGCTCTTTCTGAGAAAAAGCAAGCACGGAGGACGAGAACCGCTTTTGCCCTGCGTAGCGTTCCGGGCAGCGGGTAGAACCAGGCAGAGAATTCCCGGCTAGCAGCTTCCCTGTGGCGGGGAAGTGCAAACGTACACGTTTTCGGCCGAAAACGCGTTTTCCGGCGAAAACGCACACCACGGCTCTTTCTGAGAAAAAGCTAGCAGGAAGAGATGTACTTCATCTATACGACCCCTACCCAGGAAGTTGCGACCCCAGAGCGGAGCTTGAAGAGCTCATGGCGCAGGCGCAAGGGGAGGAGACCTGATTACCATGAGGAGCAAGGGGAGGCGGGGGTACACTACGTATATGTACAGGCGTTCCATGAATATGCGCTATTCTGTAACGTATCAGCCGGACGGGAGCTGCAAACGGCGCGCGTGCTTGTGGTGGAGCGATCCCCCATGCGCCCGGCGCTGAATAAACATACCCACGTTATAACTCCAGAAGTTATAGAGTGATTTCTCTGCAAAACAAGGGAACCTGGAGATGCTGAGGTCAGGCACAGCCCTGCCAAGGGGGTCTGGTGGGGCCGGTGCCCACTTCTTGTTGCTGGGGTGTTTGGTGTCTCCATCCGCCCTGTGTGGGTGGGATTGGAGAGGCACAGGCCTGTCCACCGCCAGGCAGAGGCGGCGATAGCCAGGAGGTGGTGCCTCGGCTGCTCCCCCAGCAAGACACTGGCAACTAAATGGGGTGTGAGACACGGACTTTCCCTTCAGGGTGCCCAGCCCCTGGGCATGGTGAGCCCAAACTCAGAAATAAGGCTGATCTCCCGGGGGCTTTCCGCAGCTGAGCTCTGCCCGGTGTGGGGCTGCAGTGCTGAGGGTTGGGGTCTCACTGCGCTCCCCTCAGGTTCTCAGGAGCTGCAGGAGCACCCCCAGCTCTGGGGCACAGTGACAATCCCGCTTGGCTGCAGAGAACAGACCCAGCCATCAGGGCCAGAGTGTTCCGGTGCCCAAATGCCATGAAACAGGTTCCTTCTGCTCAGGGGTGCTGCCCCCTCCAGCGTACCCAGGCCTGGAATGAAGAGCCAAACCTCTACCAGCTGCCAGAGTAAGGCAGAAATATTATACCTGTGGGAGGGCAGAGCTGGCGGGGAGGTGGCACGGGACAGGCACTGGGCTCTTCTCCCCAGTCCCCGCTTGGGGCACCTTGAGGCCATACTGCCCAGAGGCGCCCACCATCCTGTGTCCAGAAGATAACACTCCCCTCTTCTTCTTTACTTCACTTTCAGACCTTATTCCTCTGAGATGCGGGGCTGGAGCTTATCCCAGCGGGAGTTTGTCAGGGGCTGGAGGCTGTGTTTGCCACGCCCATGTATGTCACCCGTCACCGTGGGGGTCTTGCCCTGGGAACTCTGGTCTCCCATGGGGGCTGCCAGCAAGAAGGCTTCCGGGTGTGGGGCAGAGGGGTGTGTGAACCTCAGCTCCCCCCGGCTCCCCCCAGGGTCACCCCAGGGGTGGAGGAGCTCCCAGCAGGGAATGGGCCAACACTGCAATAGCAGAGGATGTTCCCAACATCTGCCTCCTCCCCGCTTCTGCTCCAGGGCCAGATCCTGCTGTCTGCAGGGCTGCAGAGCTGCGGCTGCTCCCCACAGGGAATCCGGCCAGAGTCCCAGCCCCGTGTGAACAGAAAGTGGCTCTGCACTCTATGCTGGGGCCTGCCCTGAGCACCAAGGGAACTATCTGCATGTTACCATCTCCCCTGGTCAGGCTGGGGCGCTCCGGGCCCTGTGGTCACCTTAGGCTCACTTCTATGAGCCAGAGCCCAGGGCTTCCCCTGACATGGCAGCTCTGTCATGGCCTCTGCACTGCGGGATCCCTGTGGCTGAGTCAGGGCCTGGGGGAAAGAGCAGCCGGAACCCGCGGGTGAGGAGACGGGTGCTCCCACCGGGGTACATCACGGGAACGATCAGAGACATTTTGACTAGGAACTGCCTGTGGCCAGCGGGATGGAAATATTTCTGTCACTAAGAGTATTCCCCAGGGACCACAAACCTCTGTCCTGAGACACGGCCCTTCCCTACCACTGAGTCTTTGTTCTCTGCTCCCCCGACCAGCCTCAGGAAATGCCCTGACACCTGGCAGGCAAGGACAGCCCTGGGTCAAAGCCCCCACAGACTTTTAATGAGAACAAATAAGGAGGCCCAGCATAAAAATGGGAATAAAACCAGAGGAAACACCCGCTGATTTCTGCTGCCCATGGGCCAAGGGAGTCGGTTCCCTGGTGCTCACGGCTCTCCCAGCTGCACAGACCTCTCCTCCCTCCCGCCTGCACCCAGCTGCAGGGCAGGGATGGGCTCTCCTGGCCGGGGGCTCAGGGACTGTTGTGCACCAAGCCACAGTGTCACAGGCATTGGGTCCTCATGGGGATGTGCCACAGACACCTCTTCAGCATCATCATAGCCCATGCTCCCCGGGGACAGGGACGAGGTGTCTCCTTCAGCTCCAGGGACCTCGGCACTTCTCCGGGAGCGGGGGGTGACCCCTGCAAGCAGCAAAGCTGGACGTTTCAGTTCACCCTTGGCGTCTGTACCCCACCACCCTCCCTGCTCCTCACCACATTCAGCTCCTTCTCCCACCTCCAGGCCTTTCAAGGAAAACTCCCAGGCAGGTTCTGCCTTCCCAGGAGGTTTGGGCCTCAGTACAGTAGTGACATGGGGGGCAGCAGGGATGGCACCCTAGGAACAGCCAGCACTGTCTTTCCCTCTCACCTCTGGGTGCATCCCTGGGGCCTGCTCCCTCCTCCGGCATCCTGGGCATTTCCCACTCTCCCTGCCCAGGCACAGCATCCTCCCCCAGATCAGAAACCTCTCGGGCGTCATCGTAGCCATCTGCTGGGTGATCTCTGGGCAGGGCAAGGACATCTGAAAGGAGAGGGGAGCTGGTGACAGAGAGAAGAGACGTCCTGCAGAGCAGAGGGTGGGAGGATGCGCAGGGACCCAGGACTGAGACACTGGGCTTGGCAGCACCACAGGAGATGCCCATGTCCTCCCCATCCCCAATGGTGACACTCAGTGACTCCTCTGTCCATCACATCTCTGCAGGGAGATCAACCCCTTCCTGCCAAACCCTGACTCAAAGTTGCTGCAGAGCTGCCCCAGGCCAGCCCCTGCCCTCACTCCTCAGGTGCCACATGGGGTGCAGGGGCAGGAAGAGAGGGGCTGTCCGGCTGGGACAGTCTGATCTGACTGGGAGAAAGCTTCTCTCTTGGGCCCAGGACCTGGATGCTCTCCCCACAGACCCCACGGACCAAGCACCAGAGGGACCATGGACTGGGGGGCTTCAGGGGATCAGCTCTGGGTTGGGGCCAGCAGAAAGGGTCCTGCAGATGTGCCTCCAGGGAGGACCCACACCCACCTGAGTGACCAAACGTGGCCTGCTTCTCCAAAGCTGGGCTGTAGCCAATCTCCTCATACACGGCCTCGAGGAAGGGCTCCTGAGCTCTCCTGGAGCCTGGGGACAGAAGCAGGGCTGGCACAGGGACAGGCAGAGGGGCAGTGGGATCTCACTGTGCTCCCCCAAACCAGTGCCTTGGGCCAGCCCAGGACTGCTCTGACAGCACAGCCCCACGGTGCTGCCCAGGCACGGCTGCCACATCCCCCGTGAGGGCAACATCGCTGTGGAGATCCTCTGGGGCTGCGTCGCCCTCGCACCATCCCTTTGAAGACAGCGCTCGTGTCCCTCTGGCCCTGGGTCATGTCCCCCTTACCTCACCCTGGAGCAGCTCCCACATGTCCTCTGCACCCGGAGCTTGCCCCTGTCTGCCCCACGGGTCCATAGTGGGGCCCTGTCCTGGGGGTGGGCAGGCCTGGGCAGAGGGACAGGCTTGGGCCTGACACCGTGGTGATGGGCCCTGCTGCCCCGCACTCCTCCTCGCACCTCCCTTGCCCCAGAGCCCCCTCCAGCAGTACCTAGAGCACTGCCAGCCTTGGCCGTCCCCGCTCTGCCACTTCTCTCCTCGCCCCATCGCTAGCTCCCCCCACCTCTGGGCTCTCTCCAGCCCTTGCAGCTGGTGGCCACGGACAGGCACTCAGTGGGGCAGGACATGAGAAGGTGGCAGCACACAGTCTCATCCCCCACTCTGCTTGTGCCCCTCGCTGACACGCCCCACAGCGCCCCACAGCCCTTCCAGGAGGTATCTCCCCCTGGGACCTCTGGGGAAGGACCCACCTCTGCGCCCAGCCCTGGCGCTCAGCACTTGCCCAGCCAGGAGGGCCAGGAGCAGGCAGAGAAGGGCCCCCAGGATGATGCAGATGATGACGGGCACTGAGACACTCCTGCTGCTGCTCTGACGGCCTCGGGTGGCAACTGCAGGGGAGAGAACATGGGAGAAGTACAAGACGTGGGAGAGGTGGACGCAGAACCAGTCCTGACCCCATCACACAAGGCAGGATTAGCTGGGGGGCTCCAGGAGTGAGTGTGGGGAAGCTTCCACCCTGCTGACAAAATGAAAACTCTCCCTCTCACCCTCCCATCACCCCAGTGCCTCCTCCAGAGAGTTTCACAGCCCAGCAAGGAGCCCCTTCCATCCATCTGTGAGTCACAGCCTGGCCCCGGGGTTACCCAGCCTGAGGGGAAAGGCAACTTACCTGCTTGGGGAGGGGATGTTGCCATCCTGGGTGTCACTGCAGAGGAGGAAAAGGAGAGCGGGGCTGAGACAGTGGGTGTGCGGAGAGCGGGGAGCCTCCTCCCAGCACACCATGAGGGTGTCTGTAGGTGGCCCTGACACATCCAACCCACATTGCCCCTCCTGTAGTGCCCAAAAGGGAGGCCAGGCCAGGGCCCAGCGCCCCTGCTCGGGGAGGCAGGCAGGATGGCACAGGCAGCCCAGGGGATAGCCCTGGGGCTGCAGGGCCCCATGGGCAGTGGCCAGAGCACATCCAGTTCAACCGAGGCTGCTCCCTGCCTGGCACCAGCCTCCTGCACTCTGCAGGAACATTCTTGCTCTTGGGAGGTCAGGGCCATGTCAGGACCTCATGGACTAAAGGTCTTCCCCAGCTCCCTGCCAGTGCCCGACCAAGGGGTCCCAGCCCTGCCACTCACCTGAGCAGCGCACGGCAGCATCTTCCTTATGCCGGCAAGCACCGCCGTCCCCAGGCCGGGCACAGCAGTCCTGCAGGGACGGCTCCGTCCCCCGGCACTCCACCCGCTCCAGCCAGATGGGGCCCGTCCCCATCCCAAAGGCAGCCTCACGCAGGGCAGACTCCGCAGGGCCACAGCCCAGCTGCCTGCACGCCACCTCGGCATCCCGCATGTCCCAGGAGTCGTCACACACCGTCCCCCAGGAGCCACGGTGCCAGACCTCCACTCTGCCCGAGCACCCGTCCTCACCGCCCACGGCACGAATCTTCTCCCTGCCTGCAGAAGGCAGAGACCTCCCATGGCACCAGGGCAGCAGGCAGAGCCCTGCCAGACACAGAGGGGCAACTCCTTACCGGTGCAGCTCGAGGAGTTGGGGCACGGGGCCAACGGGGCCAGGGGCATTTCTGGGCGTCCCCCTGAAGAAGGAAACACTGCGGTGAGGGGGCTGGTTTGGGGGACCATGCAGACGAGAGCGGGGCTGAGCTCTGCTCGGGCCTCCCTGTACCATCTCGGTCATGGCAGAACTGAGCTGCGGTCGTCCAGGGGACACGCACGGGACCGTGGGGGGACCCCGAGTGCTCAGCCCCAAGAGCTCCCTGGTTCGCAGCGCAGCAGTAGCTTGTCTATGGAGGGGAGGCTCTTCTGAAACCTGTCTGGCCTCTTCTGAGACCTCACCTGGAGATGCCTCTGCCTCCCCCAGGCGCTGCCGGCAGCCTGGGTGGCAACTGCTGCTGGACGGGTGTGGCTGTGGCCGTGTTTGTGCCACTGGCAGCAGAAGGGTCTGACACGGAAAGGAAAAGCCCCTCCCAGCTCTTTCTCTGTGCCTGGCCGTGGCCAGTGGGGAGCAGGAGCTGGGCTGACGGGAGTACCCGGGAGGATCAGAGTTACCGTTGCAGGTGATGTTGGTCTCCTCTCGCGGGTCTTGGCACGACTGTGGGTCCCAGGGAGTGGAGGGACACTGCCAGAAGGAGCCGGTGCTCTCCCCACACTGCACACGATCCAGCCAGGCAGGGCCAGACTCCCTGTAAGGCGGCTGGCGTCTTTCCAGGGTTCCTCCATCGCCACAGCCCAGCTCCTTGCACACCAGCGTCACCGTGTCGGGAGTCATCGAGTTGGAGCAAACGCTCCCCCATGTCCCGTTGTAGAAAACTTGCAGGAGCCCAGAGCAGCCGTCGCTGTTCTCCAGCCTCAGGGCCATGAACTCTGGGAGGAAAAGGCCCCAGAGGGGAACAGGCTGCCCTGGGGTGTGGGAGCCAGGACACCTCTGCACCCCCAGGCCCTCAGCCAGGCAGGGGCAGGGCCAACACGTCCCCTTTGCACCCAGGGCCAGAGAGAAGTCCCTGATGGACACACACCCCTGCCCCTCCCGAGAACCCTCGGGAGGGAATGAGCTCCCCAGGACCCCCAGTGGGACTGAGGGTGCCCAGGCACGGGTGCCCACAGGATGGGCTCGGGCAGGAGCTCAGAGGCAGCCAGGGACAGCCTCAGCCATGCCCGGCTCTCCCCGCGTCCTGGCCCCCCCAGGAACCAGGCTCCCACCACCGCTCCCGGCACAGACCTGAGCAGATGACTCCCGCATCCTCTTTGTGCCCGCAGTCGTGCTGCCCCCAGGGCCCAGCCGGGCAGTCCCAGAGAGCAGCTTCGGCCCCGGAGCAGTTCACAGCAGCCAGCCAGATCTGCCCGGAGCCTTCCCCGAAGCGAGCGGAGCCGGCTGCCTCCACTGCCCCTCCGCAGCCCAGCTGGTGGCAGACGACGGCGGCATCAGACAGGTCCCAGCCATCGTCGCAGACCGTCCCCCAGACGCCCTGGTAGTAGATCTCCACTCTCCCCGCGCAGCGCCCGGCCCCGTTCGCCAGCCGCAGCCACCGGCTCCCTGCAGCGGGTACAAACCCCGGTTGCTGCCAGGGACTGCCTGCCCGCACAGACGTCACCCGGGGGCCTGCGCAGTGACACTCACCCCCGCAAACGACTCCCACGTCCTCCGCGACCCCTGCCGCCAGCGCGCTCTCAGGCAGGGAGGTGTTGCAGAGGCTCAGGCTGGCCTCGTGCCCTGCGCACCGGACCCCTCGCAGCCCCACGGGGCCCGTCCCTCGCTCAGCCTTTGGGGGGCTGTAGGCTGTCCCGGCCTCCCCACACCGCAGCTGCCGGCACACCACGCTGGCCTCCTGCACGTCCCACTGGTCATCCAGGACTCTGCCCCACGCCCCGTCCTGGAAGATCTCCACGCGTCCGTCGCACCGGCTCCCTCCGCCCACCAGCCGCAGGGATCCAAAGCCGGCCGAGCCTGGGGAGAGCAGAGATGCCACGGCCAAGGGCGGCACCGGGAGCGTGGCACCCTTCAGGGAGCGGGGCGAGGGGGGATTTCCCCACCAAACGGGACAAGATGGAGCCTGTGCTGAGGAGAAGCGAGGGCAAAGCCTGGGCCCTCCCTGCACCTCACAGCCAGGTCTGCTGCTGCTGGGGGCACCCAGGCAGCTCCTGCTGGGTGCTGGGACGAGGCTCTGCAGGGCTCTCTGCGGGATGGGATGTGGGTGTCTGCAGCCAGAGGGATGGGGCAGAGCCCTGCGGCCCTGTCCCGGGCTCCTTGCACAGTACGAGAACAGAGGAGCCCAGGCCTGGCGGTGTGGCACTGGGGCCTCAGCCCCTGCCCTGGGGGCAGATGCCTGCCTCCCTTCAGGCCTCAGCTCTCCCAAAGCGGAGCGCTCACTCTGAGCAGGGAAAGCCCTCCAGATGGCTTCTGGGGAAGCCAGGGCTTCTCCGCGGAGAAGGTCAGCCTGGTATGGCCACGGGAGCCCTGCTCTGGGTGGCCGTGATGCACACAGATGACAAACGGAGTGAATGCAGCATTCTCCTGGCACTCACCTGAGCAAATGACAGCAGCAGTGTTCCCTCGGGAGCACGGTGAGGCCCCCAGGGCGGTCACTGGGCACTGCTGCAGGTGGGCTTCAGTCCCGTCACAGTGGAAGGAGTCTCTCCAGACAGGGCCAGTCTCTCTCCCAAAATGCTCTCCCCCAGGAATGGACTCAGCAAACCCGCAGTTGAGTTGACGACAGAGAACGTGGGCGTCCGAGAGATCCCAGCGGGAGGCACAGAGGGTCCCCCAGGTCCCCAGCACCTGCACCTCCACCCTCCCCGCACACACTGCGCTGCCGTTCACCAGCCGGAACCCTGTGTACTCTGGGGACAGAGGAGGAGGAGAGAGGGTGGATGGGTGCTCTGGGACCCTCAGCAGCTGCCGGAGAGGCCAGAGGGACAACATGCCCTTGTGCTCCTTCTGCACTATTTTCCTGCTGCAGACAACCCCACCCACCCCTCCTGTCCTCACACCCGGCCCAGCGCGGTCCTTGCTCTGGTGCCCAACCCCCGGCACAGCCCCAGCGTTCAACACCCTCCCTGAGCCCTTACGTGTGCAGCTGACAGCAGCGCTGTTTGCGGGGCTGCAGGGCTGGTCCCCGCGGGACCCCCTGGGGCAGGAGGCCAGGAGGGATTCATTCCCCACACACTGCAGCTCTCCATCCCAGGCGGGACCCGCCCCTTCTCCAAAGGGACTTCCTCCAGGGACAGGCAGGGCTGCGCCGCACTGCAGCTCCCTGCAGAGCACGTCCGCAGCTTTGGCACCAAAGTGGGAATCACAGACAGTTTTCCACTGGTCCCCGTCACGGATCTGCACACGGCCTGAGCAGCGGCTCTTCCCCTCCAGCAGACAGACAAATCCTGGAAAAAACCCAAAAGAGCTGGGAGTTCCCAGAGCCCTCTGGCAGTTACATGCCCACATCCCACATCCCCTCCAAGCAAGCCGTGACCAATTCTCCCATTGCACAGCCCAGAGGAAGCTGCTGGGGGAGTGTTGGTGACACAAACACATCCCGGCCCCCTTGCACCCCTCCACTGCTCCATCACAGCACTCAGGGGGCTGTGTCTGGGACAGACCCACAGCAGACCCTGCAAACCATGTGGGTGCCTTTGGGACCAAAGTGTGAGTCACAGACAGTTTTCCAAAGGTCCTCATCAAGGGTCCCTCTACGTCCTCAGGAGGGGCTGTCCCCTCAGAGCAGCTGCAGAGATTCTGGAGCAGCCAAAGACCCCTGAGAGTTCCCACAGCCCTCTGGCAATTCCCTGACCGATCTCCCAGGTGGCCACAGACAAAAATCCCCACGACATCCCCAGCTGCTCTCAGGGGGTGCTGATGGCCCAAACACATCAGCCCCCACCCTGCTGCTCCTCAGAAATCAGCACAGCACTCGTGGGCTTGCTTCTCTCCCCACAGCCACAGCCACAGGAATCTCTCAGACAAAGTGCTGCTGCCCCAGAGACCTTGGGCTGCCCAGTTCTGGTCCCTGGGCACTGTCACACCCAGAGCACTTGGGGTTCAGGGAAATGGGCCCTCCGGTGTTCCGTTTTGCAGCTTGATCTAGTCCACTGAGCTCAGGGAGATGCATGAGTTACCCCTTGGTGACATGAGAAACAGAACCCATTGCCACATGGGTCTTGTGCTGTTGGGGCGCTGCTGAAGGACAGGAGAAATCACAGGTCTAAATTACAGTGAGGCTGTACTTGCAATCGGTGACTGTGCCACCACCCTGCTCAGGCGCCTACCCAGGAAAGAGGTTCTCAGCCACGGCCAGAGTGCACTGCTGGGCATGCACGTCCCTGCCCGTGGCCGGGCAGAAGGCCGGAGAGTGGAGAGAAGAGCAGCCCTGGGCTTACACGAGCTCCCGGTGCAAGGGCAGGCACAGAGCAGAGACAGCAAGTGCTGACAAATCCCCCGTGGCACCGAGCAGCCAGGGGCTGGGGCAGGCAGGAGAGGCTGGGCAGCAGGTCAGCACTGCCTGGCGGGGCCATGTCCCCATGCTCCGGCTCTCATGGGGTGACCTGGGAGAGGAACGAGGAGCCACGTGCCACCCTGCTCTTCTGACCAAGCCCAGCGCTTCTCCTCTCCATGTAACCCCTTTTCCACCGCGAAGGGACTCGTGACTGCCAGGGGGCACAACCCAACAATTCTGGGACTTTGGGATGTTCCTGTTAGCAGGGGGATTTCAGAGAGCACAGAAATGGTGCAGCTGTTACCATGTCTGGTGCCTGTGCAGCCCCCTCCAATGGCTGCTCTGAGGGGGTGTCGTCAGCCAGGGACACAGGACTCTGCCAGAGAGCACAGGTCCCAACACGACAGCCAGGCAGAGGGGCAGGGCAGCGGCACACGCCCCTGGGCTCACACTGGCTCGGAGGGTCACGGCAGGCAGAGGTGAGAGTCAGCGAGTGTTGCCCAAGCCCCTGTTTCATGGGGCAGTGTGGGGAGCTGTGGGCAGGCAGGAGGGGTTGGGCAGCAGGGCAGCACTGCCTGCATGGGGCCCTGTCCCTGCAGGGCTGTCACGGCCCCAGGGATGTCCTCGTGCCAGCCTGGGCACGCGGTGATGCAGTAGGGAGCAGCCAGAGCCAAGCAGCTGCCAAGCTCCGAGGCCTCACAGTGCCGCATCCCCCAGGCGAGCCCCGGGGACAGGAGGCGCAGGGCTGTGTGCCGGCCCGCTCCTCTGCCCAGGGCCAGCGCCCATGCTCTCTGAAAAGCCTTTTGGTTCAGTCGAGGTACTCGTGCCTGGGAGGGGGGTGACCCAGGGGACCAGCCGTCTCATGCTGTTCCTCCAAGGTCTGGTGTCTGTGAAAGTTCCCCCCAGGTTTCTCCAGCACAGGGACCCTCAGCATTGCTGGCTGGGAACTGGCAGAATGGGTGCAGAGCAGTGGTCAACAGTGGACACACTGGGGCAGGGATGGAAGGTTCATCTGCAGCCCAAGACAGTGACTGAAGGGGCTGAGGCCCTGTGGCAGGGTCAGTTCACCCTGGGGTAGGCTCCCTCCGGGCTTTCCCCAGGGGCTGGGGACATCAGCAATGACAGTCCAAGCTTGGCAGCGTGACCGGCCACACTGTGCTGTGCTCCAGCACCCGCTTGGTCTCTCTGAGGACAGAGACAGATCCCTTCCACCCTCCCAGCACCAGAGGTGGGGAATACCTTGTCTCCTTACCTGAGCACATCACTCCAGCATCAAAACGATGATCACAGTTATGTTCACCCCATCCTTTGTGTGTGCAGTCAGACAGGGCAGATTCGGTGCCTTTACAGCCAACATCACCCATCCAAATGGGGCCAGTTCCTGGCCCAAAGTGTCCATATTTAGGAGCTCCAACAGCAGACCCACAGCCCAGCTGCTTACAAACCACTGCTGCATCATTCATGCTCCAGTAGTGACCACACACGGTCCCCCACTGGCCCTGGTGTTTCACCTCCACTCTCCCAGCACAGCGACTGCCGCCATCCGCCAGCCTCACCTCCACAGCTCCTGCAAACACCGACATGAGATGGGTCAGGAGAGCACCAAGGCCCAGCACTGCGGGTCTGAGGGAAGCCCCAGCCCGGGTAGTGTCAGAGGTACCAGGGTGGGAGCCCACTCACCCCCAGGCTGTCCCCAGGGCACTGCAGGGGTCCCTTCTCTCCTCATGGGCTGTGCAAGGCTGGGGGTGACAGCTCCAGCCCTGATGGGTCATTTGCCATCCCACCACACAAGGCATCTTTTCACAGCCCAGTGGCTACCTCCCTCCTGCCCATGGCCACCCGCACATGGCCCAGCCCTGCACTGGGCCCCTGCTCCTCCCCAGCACCCCCTGAACAGCCCCATGTGCCCAGGCCTGCAGCTTCCCATGCAAACTGCCTGCCCCAGCACCATCCAAACCCACCGCCATGCCCAGGGCTTTCCCTGTTCCCACTGAGAGGATCCGGATGGTCCCTGCACCCACATCCCCTCCTCACCCCCGGTGTCAGCCCAGTCCCTGCACTGGGCCGGGCCCCCCGGCAGGATGTCCCTCTATGGTAGATGCCCCAGTCCCCTTCTCTCAGTGGGGTACAAACTGTCCCTGTGGGGTCAGGGCTCCCCTGGAACAAGGGGTCAGGGAGCAGCACACAAACCCTTCGGGGCACCCGAGAGATTGGCTGTGCCCTGGGGGATCTCTGGGGGCTGCCATCACCCACTAGGCCACCACCGGCTCCAGAGGCTCAGTGACAGGGAACAGGGGGTCCCAAAAGGAACCCCAGGACAGGGTGTCTGTGAATCCAGACAGGCACAGGCTGCCCTAAGCAGCAGAAGCCTGGAGAAGGAGATGATGCTCTCTCCCACCCAGGTGGGCACAGGGCCCAGGGACTGAGCACATTCGCCCCTCATCTCAGTAGCGCCTGCAAAGAGTCCCCATTCCCCGACAGATCCCGATGACCACGCTGGTACCCGCTGGCCCTGGGCTGTGGGACAAGGGAGATGGCACTTACCCCTGCACAGCTGTACCCAGAGGAGCAGCCACAGCACCTGAGGGGACAGGAGTCCCTCTCTGCCCATCCTGAGCCTCCTGCCCCGCCCGCACGTCCCTGCTGCGCCACGCTCCCTGCCACAGCTCCTGGGGACTCGTGGGGACAATGATGACGGGAGGGCAATATCTCTCTGCACTGCCAGCCCAGCTACAGGAGGAGCCAATCACAGCAGCAGCCCCTTTTTAGACATTATCAGGAGCGATCTCCCCTCCGACACAGCCCAGCCCTCCAATGAACTTCTCCAGTGCCATTCATGACCATATATGAGGGATGGCTCCGCTGCAGGTGTCACGTCACGGTGGCGGTGGGGCGTCACAGGACAGGGTCAGTTGTAGTGGGGGAAATGGGTTTTTCATGCCTTGAAGCCTGCTGTGTGGACCAGGAGCGCTGAGCATCTCCTACACTGGGCACATCCAGGAGCCCAAGGTGCGCGTGTCCAGCCATGCCCCTGCCATGGGAACCGCAGGGCTGGGACTGCCCCGGGGGCTGTGTCAGGACGGGAAGGAACCAGCCCCTGCCCCTGCTTCAGACCCCTCTGTGCTGGGAGCAGCAGCTGGGAAAGGGCCTTAGCCCAGGCCAGAGCCCATCCCCGGAGCGCTGGCTCACCCGCCCCTCCCTGCAGAGCCCCAGGGAAGGGCCCTGCCAGTGAGCTGGAGCTGGAGCTGGGCCCTGTCCCTGTCCCGGCAGCAGACACACAGCTCAGACATATCCCTGACTCTCGGCATGTCACCGAGGGGCCGTTATTCCCCACGGGTGGCTCGGGAGCCGCAGCCTGCAGGTGCACAAACCACAGCCCACGTGAGCTCGCCGCGCTCCCTGCGCTCCCCCCGCAGAGCCCGGGCAGGAAGTCTGTGGTTTCCTCCTGGCGCCGAGCCCAGGCACATCCCTGCGGTGCCCCCGAGCCACCCCACGGGGACAGCTCCAGCCAGGGCTGCAGGGGCTGCTCCTTCGGCCTCGCAGACACGGGGCCGGGCAGCTCCTGCCCCTGCGACGCCCCTCTGAGGCACACGGCCGCTCTGCGCTCAGCCCCACGGCCACGGGGGGCATCGGTGACGGGACCTCACACCCTCCTGTGGCCACCACTGTGTGCCCAGGAGTCACACTGACAGTGACCTCACACCCTCCTGCCGCCACTGCTGGGTGCGCGTGCGTCACGCTGTCACACGCGTGTGCGGCGTAGGGACTTCTGCTGGCCATGGTTCTTCCAAAAAGCCACATCTGGGCACGCTCTAAAGATCCTTTGGTGACATCGGAAGCACCCACACAAGCGATGGGCCAGATCCTGGCCTGTCAGCTGCTCAGGCACCAGCGACATCACAAGCTCACACACAGCCAGGGGCTGCTCCTGGCCTATCTGCTACTCAGCCCCCGGCGATGTCACAGCATCCGCCCCTGCTCTTGGCCTGCTCCTGGCCTATCGGCCGTTCAGACACCAATGACCTCAAACCCGCCGACACAAACTCTGGCTCTGCCCCTGCCCTGTCAGCTGCTCAGGCAGCGGGGACATGATGAGCACCTACACATGCCGTGGGCCTACTCCAGGCCGAGGAGCTGCTCAGGCGTGAGTGACCTCATCAGCACAGACACAGCCGTGGGCCTGCTCCTGCCCTGTCAGCTGCTCAGGCAACAGTGACCTCAAAACACCCTACATGTATTTGTCGTGGTGTGACCCCAGGCAGCAGCTCAGCCCAACAGTCCTCACGCACTCTTTCATTAAATACAAGTTAGTTCTATCCCAGCCAAAACCAGTACAATGCCAGCTGCCTGCTCCTGCCCTGTCAGCCACTCAGGCACCAGTGACCTCACGAGTACAGGTACACCCATCGCCATGTTCTCACTGGTGAGGTACTCGGCCTCCAGTGACCTCACATGCCCCTGTCGAGGCCGTGCACCTGGTCCCGGCCAGTCAGCTGTTCAGCCAGCGGGGACATCACAAGCACAGTCCCAAGGCATTTGTCTCCCTCTTGCCTATCAGCTCCTCAGACACCTCTGACCTGACCACCACGCATCCCTCCGCTTGTGATCTGCTCGCCTACAAGGGAAGCAGGCACAAGTGACCTCACAAGCTCTGACACAAGTCATGTGCATGCGCTTGGCCTATCAGCTGCTCAGGCACCAGCAATCTCACAAGCCCTACAGTGTTCAGCACATTTACACCCAGCACCCCCTTCCCCATCCCTTGACATGACACACACACACACAGAGCAGACTGGCTTTGGCTGGTGTGGCTCAGAGGGACCTGGACCAGTCCCAGCACACGCCTGACTCCTCCCCTCACTCAGTCAGCCAGAGCTATTCGGGCCATTCAGTCCGGTTACCAACCGAAGGACAAGGACATTTCTGTAGCACCAGCCTGCACCCCACAGTGCTCCTAGAGGCAGCTGTGAGACCCCCCCAGCCATGGGGAAAGGGAGTTCCCCACCAGCACCCTACCCCTCTCTTTGGCACCTCCAAATCCAGTCTGTGGTTCCTGGGCTAACTGGCGAGTTCCTCTGGCTCACATGGTCTTTTCTGGGATCCCCTCTGGGTCCTTTCACTACTGTCCCCATGCACATATTCTTCTGGAGTTGGCATTTTGTCCTGCTTTCCCATGTTCGCAGACAGTGTTGCCTGTGCCTTGCAGCACCAAGAAGAGCTCAGAGTCTGCCCCAGTCTACGCTGCCTGGCCGTCCGGCAGGGCTGGGCTGCTGGGGCCTTCCAGTCCAGCTGGCAGCATCAGGCTCTTCTCTGGCTGTGCCAGGAATGGTGCTGAGGGCCCCTTAGTGGTGTTCTGGGAGGGGCCATCGCCCCGGGGCATCTTCCAGCTTGTCTGTGTCCCCCCACCTTCTTGAGGTCCCCCCCAGCCCAGACATGTCCGGACTTGTGCAGCCTGGTGAGGTAGGGGTGGCTGAGGGATCTGGAGTTCTTAGGCCCATCGGTGTGGAGGCTCCAGGCAACACAGGAGTAGCCTGAGAGTGACCGAGGGGGGATTTCAGAGATGATGGAGATTTTATTTGTAGTAAGATACAGCATGAGAAGGAAGTAATGCCACACAGTGCAGCTGGAGTGGCCCAGACTGCGCACACAGCAATATCAGTCGAAGGGCAGTGCTGTGGTGTGGCGAGTCACCCAGAGGGAGACTGGAGCAGCCCCAGGCTTTGTGTTTGCAGGAGCAGCCAGGGAGGACGGAGAGATCTCAGTAAAGGAGGGAAGATGCTGAGCCGAGAGCAGGGTGTGCTAGCCGGGTGGATGTCTCCAGCCTGCAGAGAAAGAGGTGCAGGTGTGGGACATGGTGGGACAGCCTGTGGTGGAGACGGTCGAGGGATGAAGTCTGAAAATCCCCCAACAGGAGATGGGCTCTTTCGGCCCTTGGCTCTGGCTGCTGTCTCAGCCACAGATGCCATGAGGAAGCCCCTTCCCCTTCCAGCACTGGGTGAGATAGGGAATTTAAACAATTTTAGTTAGATGGCGCAGGACTGAGGAGCTTGCGCCAAGATGAGGGGGCTATGCGCGAAGACATACCAGGGGCTGACAGTGTTGCTAAGATATTATCTTCTGGCTCAAACAGAAGCTTCCTATTGTCCTTGAAGTAGTACAAATCAGCAATAGATCACCTCAAATCCTAACACTAATTGGCCTTGCGGTTTAGCTAGGAGCCAGGGAACAACTGAGGCTGCGCACAAGGATAGGGTAAAGAGTTCATCAGCGAGGAAGAGGAGATACTTCATCTGTACGACCCCCGTCCAGTAATTTGCAACCACCAAAGGAGCTCAGTGCAGACGCAAGAGGAGGAGA